>NC_087386.1:6651065-6826065 GCF_963675165.1 Halichondria panicea
TCAGTATAAGCGTGCATGTTGTGTAGTGTTGATAGTCGAACTGCCAGACATGTGTAGTACCCCCCACACACCACACACACCCACACGCACGCACACCCACACACACAGGCATCCCCGTCTACCAACAGCAACTGGTATACGGTAGCAACGAGCTACAAGACGAATTCTGTTTAGCAGAGTACGCTATACCGTCCGGTGCTCAACTGAAACTCCTCATAGCCATGCGTGGTGGGCCCATCCATGCTCAGAGAGGTAGGCCCCTTTAATTGGAATATAATTGTGTTTAATTGGCAGTGAGTAGATATTAACTAAGGAGCCAGTGTTGTGTTGAAAGGGTGGATTTCTAAATTGCCTGTATTTGGTTGGGCTCCAAGCCATATAGTCTGATGGGCTACAGCCTTCAAAAGCTTTCGTGGTTTTTGATCTCTTAATATTGACCTAGTATATATGTGTGTATGCATGCGTCTCATGTTTCCAGAGGAGGTGATATCACAGTGTTTGTCAGTACTGTGACCTTTGTACTATATGGCAGCAGCTACGGATGTCACACTGTCCCATGTCAATTGCTGAGTAATTGTATTAGTCCATATACTACAGAGGAGTGGATTCCTCAAAGGGAGTGATACTGAGCGTGCCATGCTGTTTGTGCGTGCATGTCCTAGGAATATGATACCACAATACCAGCCGTATCACGTCACAACTGACACTAATTACTTAACCTGAATTGTGGTAAACAGTTAGTGTCAGAGGATAAAGCCATGCTTGCATGTAGGATAGTCAGGGTCAATTAAAATAATTATACTTTTGTATTTTCCATAATCTACTCTTTCTTTATTACCTATAAATTGTACGAAGGGTTAGACGATTGGAATGCAATTAAAGGTCCTCATCATGTACCCCCCCCCCTGTGCAGTGCACCTTGACCTTGAAGACCCCACCCTGATGGAAATAGCGGAGTTCCTTGATTCCCAGGCCGGGGACAAGTACACTGTCATGTTGGTACGCAATGGTGAGGATCTGGACACAGCCAATCTGGTCCGGGTCCAGATGCACGAGGATAGTTGTGAATCACTCAGGTGAGTGTGTGGGTGTGTGTGGTGTGTGTGTGTGTGTGTGTGTGTGTGTGGGTGTGTGTGGGTGTGTATGCAGAGACCACCTCTCTATTTTCAACATGGGAAAGAGGGTTTCTGAAAACTTGACTTGAAATGCAAACCTTATTTGAGAAAACTTAAGTTAACCACTATAGCTACATGTACAGTGTACAGTATGTAGCATTCTGCTTTTACATAGCTTCAAGCCTCCTATACGAATGTGCTGTACTCTTCACTATTCTATGTACGTGGGTATAAATGCATTATTGCTGTATCAGCACTGTACCACACACACTGGCTTGTTATGACCTCTCTCCCACCCACCATTAGCTGTAGCCCTGTGCACATGTCTGAGTCACACAGGAGAATCAGTGGACCAAGTAATGAGGTACACACACTCAACCGTGCAACAACCACTATGTCTATAAATTAATTATAGCTAGCTTTGTGCTAATGGTCACCATGATGCAGCTTTAAGTGCTGAGCTTGTAATAAACAGTAATGCTAACAGCCTAAGCAAGCTTTATATGATCATGCAAGTGTGTCATTCTCTCCTCTTTGTTGCCTCTAGGAGGAGCATGCAGTGATGCGAGATAAGGTGAAAGACCTGATGGCTAAACTGAAGAAGGTTCGTTCCTATCGCCACAGCCCGTCCACTGCAACACTTCAACGCAAGACAACCTCCAAAGTTCTCATTCTCGAGAGTAGAGCTTCTTCCAGTCGGATCCTCCATAACTCATCAAGAGGGTCGCCCCTGAGGAAGGCAGGATATAATGAACCACTGTCGACAGCACCAAGACGACTCTTGTTCCCTGCTGAGGAGAGGACCTGCTATCATCATTGTATCCAGTCAACAAGGTCAAAGTCCAGTGGGAAACGAGCGATAAGGGGTGTGTCCACTAAAAGAGCACACAGTCCGGAGGAGACTCCGACACTCGGCAAGAAACACCTCTCTAGAGTAAGCTGTGTGTACATGTGTGTGTGTGTGTGTGTGTACAGACAGAAGCATTCTTATTGTAGATAATTATGTCAATAAAAGTATTATTAAGTAATTAATATGTAATAAAGTAATTATACAGTACACAACAATCATTAGAGCGGCAGCTTCAAAACCCGATACACGTATTATATTCTGTTATGTAAGTGAAACCTCCCTCCCCTCTTACATGTAGATAGCACTGAATCTATCAGTAACCAAGTGTCCTCTCTCTTTCTGTTTTCACAGGTCAGTGTTGATGACACAGACTCAGTGTTCCACCCTCCACTAGGGACGAGGATACAGCCACGCCCACCACAACTCGGACAATCGTTAGATGGAAGGAAGGCAACAAAGAGAGTACGAAGGACCAGTCATGTGGAGAACATACCGACAGGCAAAAATACGGGTAAGTTTAATTAATTGAGAGCTTGCAATTTTTTAGTCTCCCTTCCACACTATATGCAGACACTCTGGTGGATCTCAGTGATCATTTGTCACGGCTAGGATTGGAGCCACACCCCTCTTCCAGGCCACACCCCTCTGACAAGCCACGCCCTTCTGACAAAGCCGGCCCACCCCCTGATAGTCAACACTCTAAATCATCATTCCTACCTCAAATATCATCAGGGGCTGGCCCCGTCTCCTTGACAACAAGCCACGCCCACTCCAGAACTACAACCACCTCACGAAAACTCGGTCAAGGTAAGTGTATAATAATCAGCTATCCAGTCAATATCAGTTGAAATTCACATCTTTGGCTTGAATACATTACATTGTTTAATTAGCGTATTTTCCCTCTGTACAGGTCCACTACCCCCCCTAGCCAGTGGATCCCTACCCCCAGTGGGGGGAGGCAAAGTCGTTACTAAACACGTAAGTAGTATGTGCCAGTTAACATGTGGGATACTTTATAAGTACTGTGATTGTACTGTGATTGTACTGTGAAATCTGCTACAAATTGTGAACTGTCTGCAAGAAGTTGAAGGATATCCCTGGTGTAATAGAGTTGCTGTGTGTGTGATATCCCTGGTGTAATAGAGTTGCTGTGTGTGTGTTGTGTGTTAATGTGTCCATTATACTCATAGGTGGGCAAGAGGAATCGATGCATGCAGTGCAGTAAGAGAGTGGGGCTAGCCTCAACGTACACTTGTCGGTAAGACACAGCTGGCACGTGTGAACCATTTGCACAACCTAGCTCTCCTGTTTTATACAATTATGCCATTAATATTCCTGAACCGGGATACAGATAGGCTTGTCTGCATGGCCATTAGCGGCAATGCATTCTATTGGCAACTACCTGCATCTCTTAAACAATTGCTAACCCCTCCCCTCCAGGTGTGGTGGTATGTACTGTGCTACTCATCGCTACGCTGAGGCTCACTCGTGTTCCTTTGATTACAAGAAGGACGGGCGGAGGGTCCTCACTAGAAACAACCCAGTCGTTACTGCTCCCAAACTGCCCAAGATATGAACTGAACAGACTAGCCAAAAATTTTTTTCAGCCGTTTTTCAGTGTTTGTTTTTGTAACCATTAATTTTATGGTAAAGATCATCACGATAAATTATTACAACTTATACAAGTATAAATCAAAAACATACATGACGACCTTTACCCATCCACGTCAGCATGTACAGTGAAGCAAAGTAAACAACATACCTCAAGCGATCAACTCTGACATAAAGAATTCCCGTGTGGTACACAACCGCCATGACCGTGTCAGTTTCAAGCACGCTCCTGTTGAACAGATCAGCAATGGCTCTGTCTCGACTATGGCTACTAATGGTGTGTGTGGCCATAGTGTCTACTCTAGGGGCACCATTCGATATCGGCAAAGACCATCGCAAAGCAATGGAGGACATTAAGGAACAACTCAAGAAGTTGAAGGATATCCCTGGTTTGGACAAGGACGAGTATCTCCGTTACTGGAAGGAGGCAGTAAAAGACGACCCAAGTACGTGTGTGGGGGGCCGGCTATATATATATATAGTCTAATTACATTGTATATGGTTTTAGCTGTGGGGGGCCGGGGCTGTAGTACCGTAACAATTGAAGGCCACAAAAGATTAATTTGCTATGGATAGCTACACTTGTGTTTTGTCTAGTGTGTGTTCATGTGATCATTGGTAATGTTGTTCCCAGGGTTTGAGCGTTTGCGTGGACTCGGTGACCTCCCACACGATCGTAACTTGGAGAGGATGGTGGAGGACAATCCTCTTATTAGCGAGCGAATGGCCCATGACTCGGACAATGTACGCAGCCGATTGGAGGAAGCAAAACGAGGCAGTATTGAGCAAGTCAGGCAATTGCAGCGGCTCCAGATGCTACGTGATGACAAAGCTCTCAAGGATGGGGACTGGGCTAATAGACTGGAGGCCATTAGAGAGAAAATGCCACCAAACTTCTCACGAGAGGACATAGCCAAGAGGATTCAAGAGGTGAGTGGGTGGGGACACTATTCTGTGGTATTGGCTGTTAATCAGAAGCACGTGTATCTATATACAGATCCCATTTGGATAGCATGCGATACCTGAGAATTGTGTGGTTTCAAGTAGCTTCCATTTTTCCAGATGAAATCACTCACACGCACGCACACACACACACACACACACACACACACACACACAAACACACAGCAAAACCAACTGCTTGAGAAGATAGATGCAGAGCGTCATTCAGAGTTCAAACGTGTCGAGATGCAGGCTGAACACCGCCGACGAGAGATGCTTAAGACAATGGACGAGAAGAGACGTCTACAAGCAGAGGAGGAGTTTCAGAATCAGCAAAAGAAACTACGTTCTCACGAAAAGTTACATCATCCAGCGAGTGAGCAACAGCTGGAGGATGTGTGGGAGAAGGAGGACGGGTTGGACAAGGACAACTTTGATCCTCGTACATTCTTTCATCTTCATGATAAGAATTCTGATAGGCAACTCGACGCGATGGAGTGGGAGAGCATGTTCTATAATGAGGTACGTGTGTGTGTGTGTGTGTGTGGGTGTGGGGTGTGGGGTGTGTGTGGGCGTGTGTACAATACTTGTATTTGTGTGTGTGGTCTTGCTGGTTAGAGTACAAGGTTTGAATAATAATAATAGACTATTATAATAATTATACTGTACTGTTGTGTAACCACCCTTCCCCCTCCCTCCCCTCCCCTCCCCTCCCTCCCTCTCCCCTCCCCCCTCCCTCCCCCCTCCCTCTCCCCTCCCTTGCAGATGCGTAAGGTGTATGGTGATAAGATGGGTGGTATGGAGGCTCAAGAGGACATGGCCAGGATGAGGGAGCACGTGATTAAAGAGGTGGGTGGAGGACCATGTGACAGTAGGCTTCCTGTTACGCCTACACGGAGTAAATGCAACTCCTAATATGGCCTCTGATGATTATATACAACCTCTGTAGTTACGCCCACCTCCCACCCACTCACATGCCCACACACACACACACACACAGATGGACAAGAACGGGGATGGGCTGATCTCGCTTGACGAGTTCCTTACGTACACCAAGACTGCAGGGTTCAGCGATGATGAACCCTGGCAGTCCGTGGTGGAGGAGGAGAACTTCAACCAGGAGGAAATGGACAAGTTTGAGGTGAGACATTCATAGCTCACTTGCCCTGTGGTTTAGCATTGAGAATGTCATGTGATAGAGCGCATCTCGTTAGTGTACTTGAGTGTGAAGTTATGGCCTCCCAAAGTAGTAGCTGGCCAATTTATTTTGATCTGAGCATATCATGTGATAGGCCTTGTCTAGAGCTACAGAATGCATCTCTTTTTTAGTGGAAGTTGTGGCCTCCTGAAAGTAGTTTGCCAAATACTTCCTCTGTAGCTAAATGATTTGTCCTTGTAGGAAGACTATGATGATTACTATGACTACGAGTACGATGAGCACGGCAATCTGATTGGCTACAAGACAAAGCCGAAGGGAGGACAACACGAGGAGGAAGCTCCTGATAAAATGCCATCTCGAGTAGACGAGCAGGGACAGCCCCCTCACCGTGGTGACGAACAGGGACAGCCCCCTCACCCTGGCAACGAGCAGGGACAGCCCCCTCACCGTGGTGGCGAACAGGGACAGCCTCCAGCAGTAGATGAACAGGGACAGCCCCCTCGTCTGCCTGGTAATAATGTACCTCAGATTGATGACCCTCAGGCAGTGCACTTCAATCGTGAGTGGCAATCTTGTTCTGTTTTGGTATAGCTATCTTTAAAAGCTCATAATTTGTGTTCAGATTGTCTAATTTCAAAACTAATTTATAGCTCTCAGAATTACCTTTCCAATGGTGTGCTTAGATCAGTGATTTCTTTCGGGCCCAAATTTTCCACAAAAAGCGTGTCCTGTTTGCCTGCAGAGCTAACACATTGGAGTAGTTGTGTTGTATCAGCTAGTTCAGTGGTTTAATAATACGTACTGTGTGTGTACTCTGACCCCACCCACCTCCCTGTGTGTGTGTACTCTGACCCCACACAGCCCCTGCAGCTGTTGAGAACAACGGAGGAGTGGCCCCTCAGAATAACCAGAACCTATAACTCTGGCACTAACTGTCGTCTCTTTAACTGTAGCTCAGTGAACATTAATATCATTAATATCATATATATACGCGTTTATTCATTTTTGCTGCATTTTGTAAACCTAATTTGTACACTGTTTATACGTGTCTTACATGCTGTACAGTACAGTGCAGTGCAGTACAGTACAGTACAGTACATCGCAGTCTCTTGTTAAGAATTATTATTCAATCATGCAAATTAATTGCTCAGAATGATGATCATCTCTAATAAATAATAACCATTATAATTCCACACAAAAATCACAACCCAAAACACGCATGATATAGAACTAGCTATACAGTTGTTTCGTACACCTCAGCTATGACCTCTGTCCTTTGATCTATGACCTCTGGGTCGTACGGTTCCTCGTTCAGTTCAAGCATGGGCAGAGTGGAGTCCGTGTGTCCGAGAGTCTTGTGAACCACCACGGATGGTGTGTCAGCAATATTGTGGAGGGAGTACTTGCGGTGACGTAGCTTATTAGGGAAAGGGGAGGTCTGTAAAGGGGGCGGAGTTAGTATATGTTAGCCACACCCACACACCATGCACTCACACACAGCAGTCACACGCACACGCACACACACACACATACGCCCACACACTCACACACACTCTCACATTGGACAAAGTTAGTGGATGTTTCCTCGCTGATGGTGACCCTTCAATTATAGCCTCGTCAGCAACGTCTATCTGACTCAGGTCCACCGGATGTATGGAGATATCTCTAACAGCTCTAAATGCTCCAGCGTTGTTCAAGTGTTCGTTCTCAACACGAAAGAAATTCCACACAAAACGTCGAAACACTTCAAGAACAGCAAATACAGTACCCAAGATGTTGCTGTCTATGAGGAAGCCGCCTCGGTCACCAAGGAAGATATTGAGTGTCCATAGCGACCGGAACACAAGGTCCTCGATCACACCAAGCACGTAGTAAATCTGTGTGTGCGTGGTGTGATGTGTGTGTGTGGGTGGTGTGGTGTGTGTGTATGGGTGGTGTGATGTGTGTGTGGGTGTGTGTGTGTGTGTGTGTGTGTGTGTGAAGGTGGCTGTGATAAAAGATACAGTATACATCCTTTGCTAATCTATAATCATGCTGCAATGATTCCTAATGAGTACCTTGTGTGAATAGATGAGCTCGGAGCGTAGCTTGTACTTGCCCTCAAACAACCCCCAGTCCATCTTAATGTCCCAGGAGAAGGTGTACGTGGAGTTAATGATGTGAGCAACTATCCAGAGGGCCAGCGATACGTAGTAGCCGACACTCTGTATGTCAATACCACCCACTGTGTGTGTGTGTGTGTGTGTGTGTGTGTGTGTGTGGGCGTGTGGGTGGGGAGGCGCTGAGTCAATATGTCACTACCACCAGTGGACGCTGAGAACTATAATATTTTACTAGTGCAACTCTTAAAATGGTGGGTTGATATAACTATAGTGGAGTCATAAATAACGTGGGGAGGGTTCCTACGACATAACAAAGTCATTAATAGTTCAAAGCTAAAGGTCATAGGTCATAGCCACACACACCTCTCAGTCCGGATGCCAGCGATCCAAAGAACACAACGAAGAAAGTGGTAGAATATTTGCCAGCGTTGACGAGATGAGGGAAGGCTTGCCTAGTGTCGTAGTATCTCCTCAGGCATTGGGCAAACCGGAACCATGCCGGGAGAACAGCCACGAAGGGTCTCAGACCATAGCTAACACTGCCACAGTCAACATTGTCACCTAATCAGGGGGGCAATGGTTAGGGGGGCAGCGGTTAGGGGGGCAGTGGTTAGGGGGGCAGTGGTTAAGGGGGGAATGAAAAAATTTTCAATATATAAACTTTGTGTGTTATAATGCTAGCAATCTTGCAAATGAATCGTCAACAAACTTAATTTTTTTAACAGTAGCACTTTATTTGTACAGGGATACAGCACACAGACACTGTATAGACTACACGGAGGGTACAACAAGCACACGCCCACACATGTACCCGAGACACGTACCCGGGATGGTGAGGTCAAAGAGAAGGTAGCAGAGCAGCTGTTCAAGATCCAGGAGTATGACTGCTAAACTGTTCATCTGGTCAGCAATCCAAAAGTCAGGGAACTCTACAGAGAAGAATGGAGCCAGCGCTATACGTCCCTAGGGAGGGGTGGGAGGGGGTGGGGAGTGTAGGGGGTGGGGAGTGTAGACGTTACAGGTCTGATACGAGGGACATACTATAAATAATTATTGTGAGACTGTATTTTAGTTGTACAATCATAGAGACATGTATTTAGCGCTAAACATCATTCGAGAATCGGCTCTGTAACTATAGAGAGTTCTGATGGTCTAAATTCAATGATTTTCTGATTTTCTGAAAGCTTAGAAGGAGCTTATTCAGATGGTATGCTATAGCTTTACTATACTTACGAGTTTTCGTAGCAACCACATTCGTGACTTAAAGTACACAATTGGGAGAGGGTTGAGGATGATAATCAGCACAAGACCCAGCATGATCACAGGCCCCGCCCACTCCGGCATGCTCAGCCAATAGGAGAACACCGTGAAGTACACGCCCACCAGAAATATCACGCCCATCGCAGACGCACACTGAGAAAAGAATAGGAACGATCGTTAAAGCAAATAACGAGTGTAGGATATTGTCGAGGAAGTAAATATAATCATGGTGTACAACTATATAATTGAGGACTCTTTCAGTCACCATAACTTGAATTCCGTGGATCCAATTTCAATGATTTTCTGATTTTCTGAAAGAGACCTTTCAAATGGTGTCATCAAAGTTCATATTTGAGAGATAAAAGTATTTGCCAATTTGGCGATACCATGAATAATAGCCCATGGTCCAAGGCCGAAAAAGAACAAATTAGGGCCCCGACGAAATTTTGGATCATTTGAAAGGTTTCTTTCTAAGCTTTCAGAATACATGTGTATAATAAAATTTTTGACATTGGATAAACGGTACTAAAGTTATGGCTGTTGAAAGACGTTCAACTACAACCCCCCCCCCCCCCAATCAATAATTTGGGACTCTTTCAGCTGCCATAATTTGAATCCGTGGATCCAATTTCAAATGAAAACACAAGGTGATGTAGGTACAGCCCGAATACACCAATACTGAACAAAGATATTTATAAAGACGACACATGTATCCTCAGAATACACTGGCTCACCTCAAATAGTTGAACAAAGTTGAGATAGTCTCGAGGATTGAACTCAAAAATGAGCACGCTATTCACGCCTGATCGACCCCACTCAAAAGTATTGATGGCAAAACCATACAACCAAATGGTTAGCAGCAATCCCACCCGAAGGCCGCGGACACTGGGGGTCACATGATCCCAGGAATCAGACGGACGAAAGATTATTCCAAGTATTATCACGAACAAGCTTACAAAAATGAGCCCCATTAACCAACCAGCTCTGAGGGTGGCCCAATGAGAGCGAACATCTTTCATTTCCAATGGTGGAACACGTAGTTTATTCATTGCCTTACTTCGATCACCCTCTTCCAATTTCTCAATCATCAACTTCTCAGTCGTGTCAATAAGTCGAGCGAGCTCAGGCGTCTTCCAGAAATAGTTAGCGCAAACCTGCTCCTTGAAGAAATTCTTCCCTCGCGTGCTTTGGCCAACTTTGTCGTGTTTTTTGAGTATTTTTCTGAAGCCAGTGTGATTCAACTGTTGGTAGTTTTGCAGTAGAGAGACGTTGAGATAAAACTCACTTAGTAATAGTTTCAGATTCTCCTTTTGTCGACGTGTGGTTCGATTGTCCTTAGTGCCAGGATTGTTTCGAAGAACTTCATATTTTCTGACCTCGATGGACAGTTCTCTAAGGGTTAGGGAAAGTTTAGCTTCCCTGGCTTTATAGAATGATTCCACCATTGATAGCTCCTCCGCCACTTCCGTGAAGAACTGGTCTTGGAGGGCTAAGTCAACCGTTGGTATATCAGTCTCATCATCACTATCTGCAGCGGAGGTATGGGACATTCCTTATATGGAAGCAGACTAATTATGTGGAAGCTACTGATTCGCTGCTAATTATATTCATAATTATAAGGTGATTTCATCGTTGCTTGGAAGTGAGATAATAAACTACGGTAGCTTCAAGGCGTGAATTTACAATGCTAACGATTGTCCCAGATAGTACAAAAGAGCGTACACAACGACTACTTCTAATAATTCCACAACTGTAGGGCACACAAACCATTCGTTGTTCGTTATACATTAGCTTATGGCCCACATAGAGCACACGATCCGTGCCAGAACGCAATAGTTAGATGGCAAAGGGTCAATTTTTCTGCTGATTTGGCTCATTTTTCATACGCAAAATAGAAGTTTAATACCTTCAGTCTCTTGCTTGTTATCAGAGCTGACTGGCTGCTCAGTTTTGTCCACCATCTCATATATCTTGACCTTGAGCTCGTCATAATGAATGTAATGGTTCCGCCACTCTGGCGTCAGGTGAGATATAAGACGCCGAGCAAACCTCATCTCTTGGCCGGCTACCTGTTTTAGTTCCAGTGTGGACACGCCCACCTCTCCACAGCTAGTCAGCTAGAGGGGGATGGGCTGAGTGGAAACCAAACCCAAGCCAAGGTCAAAGGTCTTGGACTACTCTTTGGTTAATTAGAGGGGCGTGGTCAACAGTCTTACAATTTATAATTTTGTAGCCTCAAGTACCACCTCTAGTATAGTATATATAATGTCTGAAGCTGCTAGTAACAATGGCGGAGCTGATGTGCCCACCTCTGAGCCCCAGGAGACCAAGCAGGAGTCAATGGAGGCATCTGCATCAACTCACCATGGCAACTCGGTCGTCGATCCCAAACCTAAAAGCAGGAGAAAAAAGAAGAGAATTAAGATTAAACGTCTGGAGAAAGAACTGAAGAAGTTGGACAAGCATATCAAAAAGTGCGTCCATAGTCAGTACGATACTAGTGCATGTAGCTACACTTCCGGTAATACGTACTGACTTTTATAAGGCCCTACTGTCTATCCTAACCCCACCCCCGTATAAATAGAAAATTATGGCACGTTCCAAATTTGAGATTTGAGCATACCATCTGAACGGGCTGCTTCTAAGTTATCATAAAATCATAAAATCGTTGAATTTGGACCATCAGAACTCTAGTTACCACTATAATAATGTCCTAAACCCTTCCCTTCACTGTATAGATGCAATGAGACTGAGCTGTCTCTGGATGAGATGGACAGTGGGAGCAGTGCCTACATGAAGGAAGACCTCTACAAGAGGAAGTTTGTGGCCACTTGGCAAGAGCTGTGTGTACTAGTACAGGTACCAGACAGCATTGAAGTTGAAGGACTGAGCAGTTCATCTGCCTACTCTAATACCCCCTACCCTGAGATCGATCGCCGCGTACAACGGCTAGTCAAACTGGACGAATTTCCCGACCATTTTGACATTGTGGAGCTCATAGAGAGATGTGATGCTAAGTACAATCTGGGAATATCAGCCGAGGAAAAGTCATCACTCTCACGGCAAATCTTTAAAGAAGTTGGCAAAATGCTGAAAGAGAGAAGACAGCGTGATTTCATCTCCCACTTTGGCAGTCACCTGACAGATGGAGTCAAACTAGACCAGGACCCGGCTTTGTTAGACGAAACTTTATTAGGGCAGCTGAAGGAAAGTCTACGTGAGGCAAAGGTAAAAATGGAGCAAGTGTGCGAAGATTTTGTCACGAAACAAGACCATGAACAAGAGATAGGGAAATCCCCTGATAATGAAGGAAAGTCCACTGAAGACACAGAAAACGAGGAAAGCGACGAAGAACAAGAAAATGCACTAGAATCTTTAGATAATGAACTTGAACTAACTGAGGGAGAGATTGACAAAAGTGGTTCTGACCATTTATCTTCAATGGCTGAGGAAATTAGTTCCCCTGCTGTCGACAGTCACCATAGTAACGACGACAGTGATTTGGAGCACCCAGCTAAGAGAATAAAGTTGGACACTTGTGAAGCAGATTCTCCATCCCTCCATCAAGAGAAAAGCGAAGACAAAGTTGAGAGTTTAGTAGACTTCTCTACAGTTGATCAGAGTTCACTTGCCTCCTCCACACCACCTACCACTCCCGCCTCCTCCATACCACCTACCATATCTGCCCCCTCTACACCACCTACAATCTCCGCCCCCTCCACACCACCTACCATCTCCGCCCCCTCTACACCACCTACCACTACCGCCCCCTCCACACCACCTACCACTACCGCCTCTTCCACTGAACCTGTTGTGATATGTATAGACAGTGATGATGATGATGATGATGATGATGATGATGATGATGATGATGATGTGATTTGCGTAGGATAATGTTTATCTGGAATTTTGTAATTGTTGTCCTATCTATGCACATTTTAATACCCAACACATTTTAATACCCAATCAATGTTGCAATTGAAAAAGCACCTGAGTGCTGATGCTCAGCTAGACTCTGAGGCTGGATACATGAGACTAGCTCAGAAAGGGCGGCTAATTTATGAGACACAGACTATCAGATTCACTTTTATACAAACCACTTCCGGTGACCCAAAGTAGCGCTTGTGGTTATTCATGGGGCTGGTGGTTGGGTGTCGGGAAACTGGCATCTGCCATCAGAGCGCTACTTTATCCGGAGTTCTGTAACTCACAGTATGCACTGCTAGGTGTAGTGTACTTTATGCTGCCCTCGAAAGCTACCTTAAAAAGTAGTACTTATGCTACCCTAAAAAGTAGTACTTATGCTGCCCTCAAAAGCAGTACTTATGCTACCGTTAAAAGTAGTACTTATGCTGCCTTCGAAAAGCAGTACTTATGCTACCCTAAAAAGTAGTACCTTACCCCCTAAGCAGTTTCTGGCCAGACCGCTTTTTTTTTTAAACAGTTTTTTTTTAATGTTGGCACTGAATTGGCTCAGTATGATTATAATTATAATTATATACGCCACTTTTATGATCTGTTTGCCATTGTTTCAGCTTGTAATAAAATTGAGAGTGACAAAGATTAATGTGGTATTGTTTTATATGTATACATAAATAATAATAAGCACATGTATGTATATACAGCAAGCAGTAAAAGTCAACATCATGTAAGCAATATTTAATGTTCAAAGCAAATCAGAGTCTTTGTAAGACTCGGTATAGCCTAAGTAGTCTAGCGAGTGTGGAAGGTACTGGTCACCATGTCAAACTGCACATATAGTTATGTTCCGCCATGCAATCTCTTGTATAGTACAGTGACTCAGAGAACTGATCTTTTGCCTCTCCGTCTGAGCAGCTAGCTATCTTGTTGAGACCCCTCTTTAGTTCACCTAAGAGAGAGAGGGGGAGAGAGGTCACGGTAAACAATGTAGGAGAAGCGTGTGATTATATGATTATAGGAGAATGATTATTTGTACCAGGATGTGCTCTGACACAGCCGGGGTGTATATACATTCATATAGGGTACATGGCTGTGGTCAGCATGAAGGCCTCCCTCCAACCTTTAAGGACCCAGAAAACTACCATGACAACGAGTGTTGCAAGCGTGCGCTTGCTATAATGCCTCTCGCCATGTTTTGCTTTCGCGAGTGTTATAAAAGAGGTAAATAATTTGCAATGTGCTTTGATTGTTTCACAAGAAAGGGGTGTCCACAGTTACCATAGTGTATATATTTATACTGATCGTCTTAAATGGCCTGTATATAGCCAAACAGTGGGAGCAAATTGTCAAAGGCATATAGTCAGTAGAGTCTGTGAGATAAGTACAATTCCAATTAAATCAACGATACTGAAGCAACTGCATGTTATTTAAATGGCCTGTAGCCAAACAGTGGGAGCAAACCTTTGTCAAAGGCACAGAGTATATAAGAGAGAATTTAAGCACAGACAGTATAGTATATAAACAAGCAGAAAGTGTGCATCTATGGCATATACTTAGATCCTCGATCCAGGCAATACGAAGAGCCAGATCCTCTCGCGGCAGGGCAGTTATCGCTGCGGAGCTGGCTACAGTGGAATCAATGTTGCAACAGTGAATGCCTTACTTGTGTAACCTGTTATAATTTTTTTTTGTTTTTGTTTACGTTTACTGTTTTTTGCCCCGAGATAATATAGAGTGCATAAAAATATAAAAAATAAAAAATCTACTCATAAATTGAACCAGTGTGGGGGGTCTTATGGGCTAGCTCGTTATCCAAAATTCGGTTCTACTGGCCTTCAGAGTTGCAGGCTCTCCACTAATTTCTATGCAAAACGAGACCCACCCACACATTAATTTTACTACTTTCACTTTCTTCCTTCAGACGACCCTTACCCTACTTTCACTACCTTGCCCTATTGCAATGGCAGATGAGTTGGAGAGAAGGAGTAATAGACGAAGGAACGCTGTCTGCTATCAGCAAGCTCTGACTCTGGGCTCTGACGATGGTGAGAGATATTGATAGGCTTATCATGATGTATTGATATGAGGTTTGCTTATGTAGATGACTTTGCAGACCCTCCACCCTCAAAGAAACTCAGGTCTGAGAAAACCACCTCTAAAAGCAACCACGACAAGCCAGCCAAATCTACAACTAGGTATATCCGTTAATACTCAAGTATTGCTTGGTTTTCACTGGTTGTTGTTATTTCATGCAGATTGTCTGAGATGAGAAGTTATACAATAGATCGATTGAACAAGCGTTAAAAAAGTCCAAACCACCCAACAACAATTTGTCTGACATACAAACATCCTCTGATGACGTTGCCCCTAGTGATACTCTTTCCTCTTCTGAGGATTATTCTGATGAAGCCAGCGAGGACAGTGACTTCTGCTCTTCACCTGCAGTCAAGATAGTGTCGAGGAAAAAAGAAAGTAGCAAGAAAAATATTGCTACCAAAACTGCAGGACCAAAGAAATCTAAAAATGCAGCCTCTTCTAAACCCAAAGTTGAAACAGTATTGCAAGCTTCTACTATCCCAAAAGATGGCTTGACGAACCCAGTCTCCATTGTTCCACCTACTGAACCTTTGACCCCTGGCCACCAGCAAAAGACTACCTCGGCAATACATCCAGCTCCAATTAAATTGACTAAGCCAATATCTACTACGAATTTGTCGACCCCTAAGAGCGAACTTTCTTTCCCTGCTGCAAACAAAACACCCCCTGTAGGGAAGTTCCCCAAGTGGACCCCACCCTCCAAAGCAACTAAAGGAGGTATGATAACGGACGTGAGGTCAACGTCCTCTGTGCCTGGTGGGTCACCAGTCATCCGCCTGGGGCTCTCTAGACATGCCAAGATCAAACCTCTACACAAGCACAGAACATGACAGTATTGTGTGTAGAGTCCCCCCTTGTGTGAATAATTAACTCTTGATATAATTTATATTACTTTTTGTATTATACCCATCTCTTTTTTTATGCCCTGTATTATTTAACCTGTCACTGCACTTGTTATTATATTTATTATTGCCTGACTATCAAGTATGCTGTTAAAAATTTAAAAAATTTATTAAATGAATTAAAATCAATTACAAGGTGGAATGAATCTCAATGAACAGCAATTTGTACAAAATAATTAAACAATCAATAGAGCAATTTGAGAGTTATTTGATAGTCCAGAAGCGTGCCCTCTTGTCCGCTGAGGTGGTTGCAAGCAGTTGACCCCCGCAATGCCACTTGACCTGGATCACTTTATCCTCATACTCGCACATTTGTGTCCACTCAGCACTTCCTGCAATCACATACCGTATATACATGAAACAGTGGATTTGGTATGAACAAATCATTATTCTGCATGATCTACCTATCTATGTTACCTGGACACTGTACACATAAAACAGTCATTTGGTATGGAAAGTATCATTGACACTATCTGATTATAATAGACTATAAATGCATTGTATACCTGGGTGTGTGAGACAGACTGTCCCATCATAGGACCCACTCAGTATCCACTGTCCATCGCGAGGGCTCCACTTGACACTGCGACAGTCGTCCGTGTGTGGATGTAGACTAACACGAGTCTTGCCTCCTCTTAGACTATGTATAGAGCAGGACCCATCCTCATGAGATGATACCAGCTCATCTCGTGGAGAACAAATTGACAGAGAGTTGACCGAGTAGCCTGAAGTGATGGTCCATATCGGCTCCTCTTGTCGTATATCCCATAGTCTAATAGTCTTATCTTGACTCCCGGATGCAATCAGATTATCGTCCATCACATCCAGTGCTAGAACTTGCTCTGAATGTCCAGTCAGTGAACAAGCGATTTGTTTTGTAACGGGATCACAGAGTTTAACATCGAAATCCACAGCACCTCCAGACACCAGCAGTCCACTAGGTGTGAACATGAGGTCTCTTATTGTGCCTGAGTGTATACTAAGACTTCCCAATGTCCTGCATGGCGTGTCTGAGCGTGTGGGATCATAGGAGAGTAGTCTGATGTGGTGATCATTAGAACCAGAGGCTAATAGAGTGTCCCCCCTCCAAGCCAGACAATAGATTGAGCCCTTATGGTAGGAGGAGTGATGGTAGAACACTGGGAGGTCAGAGCTGAAGAGAGAGGGGGTGGGGTGGTGTGGGGTGGTGTGGGGTATCCTGAATTATTGCTAATTAAGTAATTCGACAGTGAGAGCAATATTACATACAGTCAATGGCATCTTTGAATGGCCATAACTTCAGTTCCATTGGTTTAATAACATGAAAGCTTACAATGAGCTCGTTAAGATGGTGGCTTAAATTAAAGTCTCTTTTTTGACAAATGGGAAATTATGGCCCATTCCAAATTTGAGATTTAAGTATGTAAATGAATGGAAATTCATAAAATCGTTGAATTTGGATCACTAGAAGTCTAGTTACAGAGAACCATCATCAAACCCCAGCTAGTCAGTGCCTTACCTTATCTTGCCCTCTAGCAGTGGCTTTGTTGAGCAGAGCCTGAGGGTCCTAGAGTTAGCCCCCACTGCCACCACATCACCTGTCTGGGAGAAGGACACTGCCCGAATAGCCTACAGCACGTATAGAGATAGATTGAAAAAAAATTCTTACTTTAATTATAATGAAGATGCTTTTACACACACAGACACACGCATAATGCAACCACACTATAACATTATTATCACACTAACTTACGAATTCCTAAAAGTGCTACGTATAGCTTTATGACTTGTATGCTACACTGCACACGTACACACACACCCACACACACACACACACACACACACACCCACTCACCTGAGTGTCTGTGACCTGTGAGAGAAGTGTAGCAGTGGGCCACTCGATACTCATCTCCTCCTCACAGCCGCTCTCGTCCTGGTTGAAATCAAACCGTCTAGGAAGGGTCAGCGTACGCCCTCGACTCTCAGCGGCCAATCGCTGTGGAGTGTGAGTCACAGGGGAGGTGAGCGGATGTGGAGTGTGTGTAACAGGGGAGGTGGGTGGATGTGAAGTGTGAGTGACAGGGGAGGTGGGTGGGTGTGGAGTGTGTGTGACAGGGGAGGTGGGTGGTGAGGGGGGGAGCACGCTACTAGAGGGTTTAGGAGTGGAGGAATCACGCCCTGTCTTGATGGGAGACTGGAACTGGCTAGGAGGAGAGTATTTGACAAAGTGGTCTTCAAACTCATGAAGGACTTGAGTTTTGTCACAAATTTGAACACTAGACAGTTTCTTAGTTCTTGTGTCCTCAACTGGTTGGACCTCTTCACTTCTATGCCTAGTAGCTTCATCAGGTGACCTGTTCTCTTCCTCTCCATCAATAGTTGATATAGCAGACTCTGTTTGTGCCTCATCAGAACTTTGCTGGTAATTTTGTTCGATTTTCCCGGCAATAGCGATAATAGGATTGCTCACTTCTGCAGCAGTGGGTAGTTGAACAATCGGTTGTTGTGAAATTTCCTTCCGTTCAATAAAAATAGGTGATATCATAGTCTCAGGTTTGGGCTTCAAAACAGTTCGAGTTTTGCTACGTGATGGGACTGTAGTTTGGGGTGGTTGCGTGGGTTCGGAGATTGGCTCAGATGATAAGAACGTCACTCTACAACAAGATGGAGATATTTGGTAAGCACTGTCTGGTTGCTGTGTCATCCATCCACTCAGCTCAAGCATTTCACAATCGCTGGGTCTCTTCTCATCACTACAACGGCTTAAACAAATCTGTTCACATTTCTCGTACATGAGACCTTTGGCTATCAATTGGACTAGCTTAGTATTGAGTGGATCTGTGGTTTTGTTTGAGTGGGGATTTGCATCGATATTGAGCTCTGCAGATATACAGGAGGCAATCCGTTGAAACACGATCAAGCGGGCCGGAGATAGAGACCACTTCGCATAGTCAGCATTTGTGTTAACGGACGGTAGTTTGGCAAGTGATTGAAGGGTTGAATAATCCTTCTGAGATGGACATAATTCTTTCAACTTTGCCAAGAGATCTTTCAGAGTGGCTACATCAGCTATATCCAGTTGACTATTATGCTGCGGTGTTGTTGTCAGCTTCTCCAGATACCATTGTCTAGTAGCCTCGTATAGACACTCTTTAGATCTCTCAGAGCCTTGGAACACGTGAATACAGTCAATGACCTCATCCCAAGCTCCAGTCATACAGAGCTGCCTCAGTATCGATAGTTGCATGGGCACAACTCTTGACGCTAGTTCCTCACAATTATTTTCCAGGGCAATCAGACATTCTGCAGTACAATAGTATGAATAACAGTGATTATGTGCGGACACGCTGAAATAATGTGATTGCTATGAATAAAAATTATTGGTACTAGAGTCGACCTGGTCTAGGTAGATCTATACTCTTAGTGTGCCTTGTTGTGACATACCTGACTGTCCAATTTTCTCCAGATACTCATGTACTGCATACAGCACTTGTGTCTGGTCTATAGTTACTGTACAGGTCATTATTGTAACCTTGATCACTTGAAATCCTTTTTACTAGGTGGGCTATAAATAGAAGAGTATACTGTAGGAATTGTGTTATTGCCATGGCGATTGGTGTCTCAATACGGAGGCGCTTTCTTATCGAGGTACCATACTTAGCCAGGCAGCCCCACCCCCTTCTTATTCTGTTTATGTACAATTTGCAGCATAATAAAACATGTTGTGAAGTAATAAACAAATGCACAGGTCACCAATCAGGTCTAGAGTGAACTGGCAATATAGTGAACACCACAGAGTTCAGTTTAGCCATTGCATCGTACACATAATCCACCGTTTTTTCCTTTACACGATCTTTGTTAATCTTGATAATCTCGTCTCCTGGAGCAATCAGTCCACTGTAGAACTTGGCTGTATTGTCATCGGCAAATCTTGACACAAAAATACCTTTCCTTGCAGCGGACTGTGTTATGTAAATCCCGTACCTCCCATTGGGTGGTCTGTGCAGCTGCACAAGATGTAGTCGTCCTGCAAGCTTGTCTATCATTCTGCCAATCCGTCTCAGATGACTGGGATTGCTGATGAAGTTCAAATCTTGCTTGTATTCAATTTGTCCTTTCTTTATCTGATACATTATTCTGTCAGAGAAGGATCTTCTCACAGGAACTCGTTTCTTTGGTCTTCTTTCAATTTTGAAGCTAGTGCCTCGGCGTAGTTTGATTCTCTGCAGGAAGCTTGAACTTCGTTTCGGGGGATTGGAAGTGGGTGGCTTTAGACTGTCCCCAGTATCTCTGTACCTCCGTGGAAGATTTGGATTTTCGGGTAGTACAATGCAAGTTTTTGTGCTTTCTGAAAATGTTACACTTGCTTTGTCTCTGTCCTGTCCACTTGCTTCACTTATGATTACAATTTCTGGGACTATTGATGCTGTAATGTTGTTGTCTGTATTAATGGATGCTTGTGCTGTAATGTTGTTGTCTGTCGTAACGGATGCTTGCTGTACCTGAACCTCCACTGGTTGTTCATCACCTCCAACTATTGTACTGATAGAGCTGTCAGAATCATGGCCCTCACTTTGTTCAGGGGGTGCTGGAATATACACTATCTCTGCATACTGTTGCTCGGGAGAAAATAAATCAGAAACAGTCGAGTCTGTCCTCTTGAGTTTTGATTCAGTAGGTAGCTTTGACATTCGAAAAATGTCTTCTACGGACAGTCCAATACTAAGAACTCTGGAGCTTTTTTTCGAGGAGTTGCTGGAGGAGCTGTAAGAGTCGGCAGCACTGCTCAATGATCGTACAGAACCTTCTCGTCTCAAGGACTCTATGACAGGCAATTGAGGCACGGTGTACGGATGATGATGCTTGCTTCTAGGAGTAGGTGTAGAGGCTGTTGAGCTGCAGGCTGACTGGTCAATGTCAGGTTGCCTGTAGCTCTCCCTTCGTTTGACTTTACTCCGTTTCTTTGATTTCTCTGAAGGATTTCTCTTGACTTGTGTGTGATAGAGCCAGTCCCACTCTGTCTGCTGGTATGAGCTTTTGTCTACTCTTGTAGAATGTCTCCGGCTAATCTTTGAAGATACTGGAGCAATCTCTTCGTCTGTTGTAGTGTCATCAGTCTGCGAGGGCAGTGATCCTATAGCACTGTCATACTTTGAGCTAGACCTGCTCATCCTCCTAGGAGTTTTTCCACTGCCACTACTACTGAGAGGAGAGTCAGCAATCGACCTGCTCCTTCTTGACGAGCGCCGCGAGCTGCCATGTCTCGATGGGGGACTTCTTTGTAGACTTAATCTGTCTAGTTCACATTCCAATCCTTGTAAGCTTCCAGCTGCAACCAGCATAGACTTTGCTAGTTCCTCACTCAGTGAATTTGCCATTTTGCTGCACAAACAGAGTATAAATAAACTAAAAGGGGGTGGGGCTGGTAATGCAGATTGCTGCATGCAATCCTTACCTCAGCTCTCCTAGAGGCAGTATGCTTAGAGCTGCAGGTATTCAACTCTTCAAAAAATAGTAATGGTTTATGTTAACAGAAGCTACCATAAATCCATCTAGCTAGTGTTTTAATACAGCAGAGTCATGTAAACGAGCTACATGCCACGCCTCCCTATACGGAGATAAGTTACATAACAGGGTTAGGGTGTGTCCCCATATTTGGCAAAGCCGCAACTGTTGAACGGGAAACCACTTTGGTGTGTATTTATAGCCTGAGAGATGCTGCGGTAGTAGTCGATTATTAACAGTATATATAGTATAGGCTCTCAGCTTTAGAAGTAACTAGCTATCTATCAAGGTCAAGTATCAACTCTCAAGTTTAATATTTAAAGTCAAGATTTAATATGTCTTTAGAAGATCCCTTCTTTGTTGTCAGAGAGTGAGTTTGTGCGTCACACTTGTGTGGGTTTGTGGACCCAATCTCTTATAGAGGGAATACCTTACTGTGTGTGTGTCTAGTGTAATGGGTTGACCAGTGTAGCTAGTTTCTTTAATACTGTTGGGTATTGATGATACAAAATTGGACACATAGTATATTAAACGCCATCCCATTAACCATCCCATCAACCTTTGTTGTGTGTGAAGAATTTGTCCGTATGATTACTGTTTAATGTGTACACCCCCCCCCTCTCCAGCGAGGTTCGTCAGTCTATGAACAATGCACAGAGTCAGTACTCACAATGGTCGATGCTGTTAGACAGTGAAGCTGACATTGACAAGGTTCAAGGAGTGGCTACAGAACTCAAGAACTGTATCAAGAGTATAGAATGGGATCTGGAGGACCTGGAACAGACTATCAGTATCCACAGAATGTCCATTCCACACAATGGTTTAATACAGTAGTGGGCTGATTGTGTGGGAAATGAGGTCACATGTGTGCATTACCTGCAGTGTACTATGACCTTATATGAGCGGCTTGTTTAGTGTTGCACCTGGCCGTGCTTATTGGCTTATTGAATACACAGTAAAGGGAATACATGTCAATATTCGTTAGCAGCTTGTGTGTGTGTGTTTGCAATGGCTATGGATAATACATGATAGGTAGGTGTGGGTCAGAGACTAATGACTTGACAGACAAAAGCTCATTAGAGCTACTCAGGTACAAAAGGCTTTTGTTTGGCTTTGAGAGCTAGGTTAACAAATGAGCTGGTAATGATAATCCACAGCAGGTGCGTAGTGATGGCCTAGCAGATGGCCTTGTTTGTTTGATCTATTGTATATAAGCATAATTATCAGTACTGTCAACCTCAAGTATTGGTGTGTTAACCTTGACCTTTGTCAGAAATCGCTGAGGCTAACCCACACAAATTTAGACTGGATTATGGCGAATTGGAAACAAGAAAACAGTTTATCAGAGACACCAGATCAGTAATGAAGGTGAGAGGACATGCACTTGTGGTGGTACTAATGAGGGTCCATTCCCAGGGGGAGATTGTGAAGTACCTGACTAAGCAATGTTAATTAATGTACATTATGTGTGCTAGAATTTGTCAGTCTGGCCTGTTTATTATGTGGTGCGTGTTTGTGGGTATCTATGGCTATCACATGATGTTATTGGGTGAGCAATGAATCAAATTACTGTCAGTATTCATATCATGTTGCGGCTTCTTTATACAATGTCCAGAGAATGAAAGACCACCTGAGCAGTGACCAGGTCAAGGCCAAGTTAGAGCAGCTCAAGCGGAAAGTAAGTGGAAACCATATTACCAGGCAAAGAGAAATGAAATGGGAAAGAATTTACCCCAAAAAGGGAAATTGTTTTAGTCTACTTTCACTTCCTGACTGACTGACTGGTGTGTGTCATTATTTCCCCCAAATAGTGCTTATTTTGTAATGTGTATCAGATTACTTGTATATGGGATGTCAGGATGTTGCTATGTGCTTGGGAACTATGGGTAGCTATCTGGCAGGAACTGGGTACACACTTTGGCATCCATTGTAATCAGATTATGGTGCATAGTGCGTAAAAACTGTGAGACAATAGATGATGTGACTAGACTAGACATAGCCAGTATGTTGTGTGGTCTGTGTCCATATGTCAGTGGGCCTATCCTCCCACGCTCTCTGTGACGTAGACCCACCTTTGTACTACCATAACTAGAGATTGTAAGCTCTTTGATGATTGACACCATCACTTTGCCAAGTGTTGTTCAGTTCTATTTGTTGTGGTATGTTGCTTGCCCTCGGGTTATAAACTAGTTCTAACACGTGCACTTGGGATGGATGACCAGCCTTTTGTATAATTATTAACTGAAATTGTACTATTATTAATCACATTACTAAGTGGTTTTTGCCCTTCTCTGCAGTCACTGTTACACACTGCTCGAGAGAAGAAGCCACGAGGACGATATGCACGTCTGGAGGAGGAAATGGAGAGATCTAATCAGGACTTTATAGAGGGTCAACGCAATCAGCAGCAGATGGTGATAGCACGACAAGACGATCGGTTGGATCAGGTGGGAGCATCTGTGTCCACGCTGAAGAGGATTGGGGAGACCATTGGAGACGAACTAGACGACCAGCAAGTGTAAGTAGAGTCTACAAAGTTGGTAGCTTCCTTTGAGGTTCAACCGTTTGACTTTGTGAATCACACCAATTACTTTACAGACTGTGTTGTTATCCGATTGCTTAGCAAATGAATTCCTTGTCTGACCGTGTTGATTGTTTTGATTACAGAATGTTGGAGGATTTTGACAGAGAAATAGAGCACACAGACTCTCGCATGAGGTCACTCACATCACGGGTCAATAAAGCTATCAAGCAAAGTGGAAGTAAGTTCACACTTCCGTTAGTTGCATTTTGTTGAACATTAGTATACCCTTATAGTATGTGTGATACTTGCTTGCTAGTTGTTGACTGTTTCCCTCACACACGCTCTCTCCACCCACACACAGGCAAGTGTCAACTCTGCACAATCGTTATACTCGTTGTCGTACTTCTCATAGTTATTGCGTTTTTCTTCATTCCGTTTTAATGCAACAGAAACACTTTCATTGTCTGTTTTAGTATTGAGTGTTTGTTCATGTCATCCAATATGTATTATGTGTACATGCATACAGTACAGCTTATAATTATCAATATTGAATTAATTTGGAACAAAGCATTCTACATAATTGGCGGCGTAAACTCGAGGTCAACTTTTATTTGCGGTATTGTCTCGAACTAAACTGTAATTTTAAAAACGTCCCTTACCATTAATTAGAGACAAAATCAGAGCATGCGCAGTAGAGCTAGCCCACTTTTAAAAAAATTGGAGGCACTTTTTCTTTGAAATTAATATTAGATCAACAAGAAGGTTATTGTGCGTCGACTAGCTTACAGATATACAATGGAAGACTACGACAAGTTGGAGAAGATAGGAGAGGGAACCTACGGTGTCGTGTACAAGGCCAGAAACAAGAAAACTGGGAAACTGGTGGCCCTCAAAAAGATACGACTTGAGAGCGAAGAAGAGGGCATCCCAAGCACCTCTGTGCGGGAGATATCTCTGCTCAAGGAACTGAGGCATCCTAACATTGTCGAGTAAGCTTACTAGAGTATCTAGTAGAGGGAATAGAATGTTGTAGGTACAGGCTAGTACATGTGTACAGTCTTAGTGGGTGAGGCTTATGGGCGTATCGTGTCATGATGTCATAATGATTCCTGACACCATTCTAACCTCCACTCCTGTACAGCCTTATGGACATCCTCCACCAGGAGAACAGGATCTATCTCGTGTTTGAGTTCATGTCTATGGACCTCAAAAAGTACATGGAAACTATACAGGGTTCGTTGCGGCCTATGATCGTCAAGGTAAGTCATCTGAATCAGTTTACATCCATTTTGTCAGTGTTTTAACCACCATTTCCTCCCCCGCCTCCTACAGAGCTACACGTATCAGATTCTCCAAGGTATCGATTTCTGCCATGCTCGTCGTGTTCTACACAGAGACATGAAACCACAGAACCTCCTCATCGACAGCAAGGGTGCCATCAAGTTGGCAGACTTTGGACTCGGTCGAGCGTTTGGCATTCCCGTCAGGGCCTACACTCATGAGGTAATGCAAATAGCATCTTGTTTATAATACAGCAATAACCGTAGGCAAAGATTTTCACATGTTCAAGTATTTTGTTAGCTGCACAGGAATAGTTACAAGTATTGTTACCAATTTACTTTGTCAATTTATTGGTAATAGCAATGACTAAGGTGCTCTTTATCCTTCCAGGTGGTGACATTGTGGTATCGAGCTCCCGAGGTGTTGTTGGGCTCCACTCGTTACTCCTGCCCTGTTGACATGTGGAGTGTGGCCTGCATCTATGCTGAGATGGCAATGAAGCGACCACTCTTCTATGGAGACTCTGAGATTGACCAACTCTTCAAAATATTCAGGTAAGCTATGTGATCCCACTCTATAATGTGTATTGTGTTTTCACATGTTAATAGACTTAATAATAGCCAGTTAATTTACACAATCAAGAGTAGATAAGAGTCTACTCTTGACACAATACATGCTGACATGACCTCATTGCTATCCCTCCAGAGTGATGGGTACTCCTAATGATGAAGTGTGGCCAGGAGTGAGAGACCTCCCTGACTACAAGCCAACCTTCCCATCTTGGAATGCCAAGAACCTTAGTGATTTGGTGTCTAATCTCACAAACGATGGAATCGAGCTGCTCAAGGTAACCACACACACGCACGCACACACACACACACACACACACACACACACACACACACACACACACATGCACACCCACACACACACACACACACACACACACACACACACACACTTGTAGCTATACTGTATACTGCTGTTGTAAAGTTTTACTCAATTGCTCTTTGCATGTGTGATAGTGGAAGATTATCTTTACAAACTATAACTATAATTATGCATGTGTTTGGTTGATCGGTTGATAGTTGCTATCATCATATTGTTGTCTCTCTGTAGAGTATGCTAGTGTACAACCCTGGGGAGAGGTTGACGGCCAGGAGAGCAATGACTCATCCATACTTTGCAGACCTGGACAAGAGCAGTCTCCCTGCAGCCGGAGTATAGACACTGTTGCCTATTTACATGTTCCACTGTAATAATATATAGTAGAGTAAATCATCATTGTATTGTGTGTGTGTGTGTGTGTCCTTCCTTATCCTGCACTCATTTGTACTTGTGCAAAGATTTCTAAAGCGGTAATTACCCGCGGCTAAACCCCGAGAATCCACGAATTATAATAGTGTGTCAGGGTGAATGTGTGACGTCATAATTTTCCTACGGCAAACATACAGTGCTTATGGGTGTGTGTTAGAGTAGTAACCACGCCCATTTAGCAGCACTGTGTGAAGAAGATGTCTAGCTCCAGGATGGTCAACTTGTACCCGCTCTCTAACTACACCTTTGGAACCAAGGAGCCTATGTATGAGAAGGACAAGACTGTGGAGGCACGCTTCAACAGGATGAGAGAGGACTTTGAAACCATTGGAATGCGTCGCTCTGTGGAAGGAGTCCTACTAGTCCATGAGCATAACCTACCACACGTTCTACTCCTGCAGCTAGGTACGCGGGGGACAATAGTGCACGAAGCCTCTAGTGTATTTACGAAAAATCCCCCCTTCACTATAATTATATAATTATAGCTACCGTAATTGATGTAATTACAGCACCACTCTAATTATAAAATTTGAAATTTTCGCTCATTTGTTTATGTACATAGTCTCGCAAACAAATTTTTTTTGGCGCTGTAATTACGTCAGTTATGGTAATTAATTCATCATTTATTTTGTATGCAGGGACGACATTTTTCAAGCTGCCATGTGGAGAGTTAGCTCCTGGTGAGAGTGAGGAAGATGGCATGCTGAGGATTGTCAATGACACCCTCGGGCGAGAAGACGGCATCAAAACTGACTGGATGGTGGACGAGGTGGTGTCTAACTGGTGGCGACCTAACTTCGAGGCCCCCCAGTATCCTTACATAACCGCCCATTGCAGCCATCCCAAAGAACACAAGAAGTTGTTCCTCGTGACACTGCCAGAGAAGTGTCTGTTTTCTGTACCCAGGAACTACAAACTTGTAGCTGCCCCTTTGTTTGAGCTGTACGATAATTCAGCCGGCTATGGTCCAGTTATAGCTAGTCTACCTCAAGTTCTTAGCAGGTTTAATTTCATTTATATTTAACTTCTTTCTGTCATAGTGATCTGTGACAAGTATATTATGCTCTTTCTTTCTTGAACAACTGAATTGTAATATTGTATATATACAACAGGTAGTGAATTGAATTACAAAAAGATTTACATAAATAGAACAGTTTGAATTGCATGCATGTGGCATGCATGTAGATATTGTTATCAGAATTCGCTCCAGTCCTCCTCCCCCCAACCTTGTCCCTCCTGCAGTGAGAAAAACCACCGATATAAAAAATCAGTGCAGAATAAATCACCCACACCACACACAAACACACACCGCCCACACCACACCACATCACACACACACCTCGTTCTGAGGCTGGTACTGCAATGCTGACGTGAGGCCAGGTGTGACTGGCTCCTCACTGTGTGTAGAGCTCCTGCTGCCTAGTGGGGCCCCTACATTAGAGGAGGACTCATCTCCTGTGTGCTGTGTTGAGTTGGCCAAGGTGGGCACCATGTCTGCAAAGAAATCAGGCTCCTTTACAGAATAGATCCCTACAGTGTGTGTGTGTGTGTGGGTGTGAAGGGGAGGGGTGGTAAACACAGGCAATCACAATGATGGCTTACACAACGCAGTAGAACACTTTACATGATACAACCTTGTCACATCACTTGAATTTAAAACAAAAAGCAGAAATGCCACCTGAAGTGTAGAATAGTGTACAGAGCCTATAGCAGCTATAAGTGGTTGAAGCTTTGCATTTCAAGTGAAGTGAAAATGGCTGTATTACAATAATATAGGCATAATTATTCTCAACACATACACTGCTACAGTATTAGCAGCTACAGACACAGCTCGGTAGTCCACCCTCCCCCCACTCACTCTTAGCCTCCAGTCTGGCCAGGTCAGTCTCACTCAGTCGTCCCTTCATGGCATTCCTAAACCCAGCGGAGGATTCTCTAGACAACACCTGGGGGGACCTCCCTCCCTCAGAACTACCAGACAGCCCACTAGTGGGAGACCTCAGGTCAGAGGACGCTACTGACACTTGTGTACTTGAGGTGTTTGACCCAGTACGCTTCAGTTTCATACGTCCACTGTTTGAGGTAGTTCTTGGAGGGGGGGCTGGGTTGTTGGCTTCACTCTTCACACTGTCACCCCACACACCGCCCACGCTAGCTCCACTCCTCACACTATCACCGCCCACGCTAGCTCCACTATCGTCTCCAAAGTCCTCCCATTCTTCGCTGTCTTCGTCTTGTTCTTTGCGACCATTGTCTTGATCAGGCAACCAATCGTTTGGCTTGTTGGTTGATGCTTCCCAATCGTCTACTTCGTCATTTGGTACCTCCTCGTCATGACTGATACTTGGAGAATATTGTGAGTTATGATCCTCCACAGAGGGTGGGGCAGTGGGCGTGGTCTCGTCTGGTGTATCTGAATCGTGAGCTTTTCCAGCTAGCTTACCACCTGTACAGCGAAAAAATACACACACAATAAATTTATTTATTATGACGTACCTAGTTTGGGTTGACTTTGTCTCTGTCGTCTCAACTGCTCTTTCTTTAGTTTCATTTTTTGCTGCCTCTCCTCCCTTGACCCACGAGCTATTGACGGAGCGACATTTTGAGGCAGTGAGACAGATCCCACTGATAGGGGAGCATTCTGTACAGAGGGAAGGATTCACTTACAATAATTATATAGCCCACGCTTGTCCCGGAAAATTGACAATTTGGGCCCGAAATAAATCACTGATCTAAGCACACTATAATTATTGTAGCCCTATCAAACAGCTACTAAATATTTTGAAATCGGACGTTTGCAACACAAGTTATGGCCTCTCAAACTTCGACGAAAACAGCCCTGACTTCGAAATAAACATCCACTTAATAAGACTTTCGCTGGCACATTCAGCCCACTCGCGGGAGCCTAAGACTATCGCTGGCACATTCAGCCCACTCGCGGGAGCCTAAGACTATCGCTGGCACATTCAGCCCACTCGCGGGAGCCTAAGACTATCGCTGGCACATTCAGCCCACTCGCGGGAGCCTAAGACTATCGCTGGCACATTCAGCCTACTCGCGGGAGCCTAAGACTATCGCTGGCACATTCAGCCCACTCGCGGGAGCCTAAGACTATCGCTGGCGCATTCAGCCCACTCGCGGGAGCTTATTATGTACCCGCTTTTTTTCAGAAAATGAACAATTTGGGCCCAATAAATATAGTACTATGAAAGAGCTACTAAATGTATCTTTCAGCTTTGAAATCGGACATTCCTAACAGAAGTTATGGCCTCTGACAACACAGTCTAAGCTAGGAATGCAACCATCCTACACACACTCACCCTGGGCTTAGAATCAGTGAAGAGTTGATCACTACTGCGTCCGAGTACTGCCTCCGTACCCACCATAGGGACCAGGTCCCCCAGGGCATGCAGTGTGGCCTGCACCACCTCCACACGATGATCCTTCAGCCCCAGTAATACCTGCATCCATACGAGGGGGGGGATAAATTAGAATACAACGAATAGAGCCTCAAGATACCAAATACTGAACAAACATACTTTTAAAGAAAACAAGGAGAGAGGAGAGGGTATATAGTTATTGCTAGTACCTTGTATCGAAAATGGGTGTGGCTACAATAGTGAGTATCATGTGACGTACAGGTCTGACAGAATGCCACGTGTGTACTGTCTACTAGAGTTGCGTAGTCTTGTTATTATTATTAGGGATACTCCCATTATAGCGCTTCTTACCTCTGGCAGTATTGACTCCATGAGCTCATCTTGTGAGCAGACGGATGCAAAGCAACTGAGGTTCTCCAGTAGCACTGTCCTCACGTGAAGCTCTCGTGACTCAAAGAAGTTGAGCACCAGAGGGAGGACGTGATCGCTGTGTGTGTGTGTGTGGTGTGGTGTGTGGTGTGTGTGGTGTGTGTGGGGAGGGGTGTGTGTGTGTGGGGGTGGTGTGTAGTGTGGATGTGTGTGTGTGTGAGTGTGTGTGGATGTGTGTGTGTATGAGTGTGGGGGTGTGTGTGTGTGTGTATGTACAGAGCATTACTATCGTGCTCTCAGGGGATACACAATTCAACGATAGTTAAACTTCCTCTAAAACAAAGCACACAAATGTTTGCTCAATGTACTCACAGAAACAAGTCCTCTGGTAGTATGGGGCAGATCCTGTCTCTGTTGAATACCTTGGGTCGTGGGCTAGTATCAGTCACAGGACTCAGTAAGTGCTTCCACACACCATTCCTAGCTCCTTGCTCTCCCAGTACTAGAGGGGTCACTAGTAACGGCACGAGGTGTTCGGCCACAAAGAGTGGGGGTAGGGAGAACAGAGTAGCTGGTAGGGCTGCAAAGAACTGGTTCTTTTCTGGCGGGCTCTTGAGTGTGAGGTGACTCAGGAATTCAAATGCTTGACTGCCTTGATTCCTGCAAAAGGAGAAAAATTATTAAATGCCAGTAATTATTTTATTATCAGAGCTACCTCATCCACGCTTTATTGGCCACTTGTGAGGGGGTGGGTCTCTGGCAGGGGTCAGGGTTCAACATCTCGTCTTGTACATAGAGGAACAGGGAATCACCGACTTTATCTGCGAGGTCATAATTATAATCAGAGAGTTACAATTAGTCATTATTCGCGCCATCTAAGTACACAAGGCATACCGTCGAGATCAGCCTTGTCCACTGTGGCTAGGATGAGATGAGCAAAGGCCCATACGTCACGAGCGTGAGGGGGGTGTGGTGTAGTGGGTGTGGCTTCAGTGTTATCCTCGGGAGGGATGGCTTTCTTATAACGCAGTGGAGCCACAGCAGAAATGAACTGAAGTAATAAGTAGAGCATGAGTAAGAATTTTAATGGTTTACTGTATATGTACTTGGCAATCTGTTCAGCTTTTGAATTTATACAATGTGTATCCGGCGGGAACAAAAGATTTAGTGGTCAAAATGGAAGAATAATAGATACTGGCCAATATATCAGCTGCCAGAGACCTCACCTTATGGTCAATACGAGAGTGCTTGATAGCTAGCTCCAGTCCGCCCACCTTCCACTGACTATTACCAGTGCTTGCGTACACACACATCAGGCTCAGGTTGTTGTGTGACAGCCCTGCCTTTGTGTGGAGGAAGGTGAGCCCGTTAGCCAGCCCCCTCCACCCCATCACTACACACTCCAGACTAGCATCACTCAGCACATATAGCACCGGGAACACAGGCTCTGTTACCATGGTGATGGTATCCATGGAGACCTCCGAGCCAATGTATTTAAGAATGTTGGGATGTCTTAGCAGCCGTAGATGCTGAGTAAACAAAAAAAGAAAATAATAGCTATGAAAACAGGACACCCTTTTTTTCAGAAACGGACAATTTGGGCCTCGAAAGCAATCACTGATCTAAACACACCATATTGTAGCACTACCAAACAGCTACTAAACGCAACTTTTAGCTAAGAAATTGGACGTTCCTAACACAAGTTATGGACCATCAAAGTAAAGTACAGTATACTATAATTATTATTATAATTATCGTACAGAGTCAGCCAAACTATCAGTACATCCCACCCCCACTCACCTCCACTCCTGTCTTGCAGTAGATCCCTTCACTACCACTGCCCGGTGTCCTGCTGAACACACAGCAACCCTCCCCTACCTCATAGTCACCCTCAGCTTCAGTCTCCCCTCCTTCCTTGCCTGTCAACACCACACTCCACAGTGAACCATCTCCCTGGCTCTGTATAGTCTCCCCTGACACCTCTCTGCTCTCTTCACTACCCATCTTAGGTTGACATGTGTGTACTGTACATAGTCATGTAAACAATGCTCTGATAGGTGTAGCCAGCCCCTCCCCCTTTCTTGGAAGACAGACCACGCCTATTTACTGATGTTTTGATATTACTTTTGAGTGTTCCGAAAGTACTGAACACGCGATACGCCCCCACATTTATATTGTACATGCGCGTATAATTATAAGGATGCGGAACTTAGAGGAACTGTACAGTACTCTTAGTTTTATCACAACCAAAGAATTTCAATGGCAGAAAAGAAGAACCAATTGTTTATACTCTCACTGAGTCTTCTCCTCTGTGTGTGCAGATATGGCTGGTGTACAGATCCCTCCTCAGCCTCTCCCCCAGCTCCACCGGCTGGTCATATGCAGCCATTGGGTTCTCACATGGAACCAAAGCCTGTGCTAAGAATCAACCACATGCTCACACCGCAAGAGTTCCAGGAGAAATACGTAGTACCAAAGAAACCTGTTATCTTCGAAGGTTTGATGAGCAATCTGGACGTCATTAAAAACTGGCAAAGTGATGATTATTTGAGGTAATTAAATAGATCAGTATTAATACTAGCTATCAATAATGGAAGAGTTGCATTATAGAATTAATTGTTTGCTACAGGTGTGTATTTGTTATTGTTTTCTAGGACACATTTTGGCAACGATTTGATGGGAATGGAGCAGAAAAAAAAAGAGAACAGATCACTGTACGGCTTGGAGATACCTATGGCAGAATTCTTGGATGTAAGTACATTGTCAGCATCTTTGATAATGTACAGAAAGCATCCATAGAGTTATGCAAGTGTGCATGTATTCACTTCCACCCACAACCGCCACAAGATGCCTACACAAAGAAGCTAGACAGATGGAAGCATCAGTAGCTACATGTTATGAAACAGAATACTACAATTTATAAACAAATGGTTGTTTTCTTTCTATATGTATGCAGAAGTACAACAATTCAGATATCTACATGGTGTCTGATCCGTCCCCGGGTATGTACAATGAATGGCAGCTGCCTCGATTCTTGCTCTGTGGGGGATTCACTGACCATCTCTCTATGATCCTGTTGTGGTTCAGCAGTGGGGGTACAAAGTCCGTAGTGCATACAGACACGATTGAGAATCTGCACTGTTTAATCAGTGGTACAAAGAAGTTTGTTATGATTAAGCCACAATTTGCGGATCTTATTGGACCAGAGCACAAAAAGAAAGGATTCTATGATATTGATGTGGACAGTGTGAACATGACAACCTACCCTAACCTGGCTAAGATCCCATGGCACCTGGCCGTCCTCAGCCCTGGAGATTGTCTGTACCTCCCATTCATGTGGATACATCATGTGAGACAATTAACCTCAAGTTATATTACCTCATTTATTGCTTATTTTTATAGGTGGATTCTGAAGGCAGGAACATGGGGCTGAATGTATGGTGGAATTTGTTTGAGTGAGTGCAATAGTTCTACAACTAAGAGCTTATGACATAGTGACCTGTACTGCAACAGTTTTAATGCTGAGAGCTGCCCGTCAGATGCAAGTGAGCTTCCAGAGTTTGCTCCACTGAGTAACTACGAGCTTGAGACAGTGATGGACCTCAAGTACGCACACTGCTAAACAACGATAATGCTAAAATTGCCTATCATTAATTGTGCAGGAAAATGTTAAATGCGGCAAAACAAAACGATGGAAGTGTGCACGCAGAAGACTTGCTGACACCTGTAAGTTATGTTCGTGAATGTACATTATTTGTGAGTTTATGCTTTAAATACCATACACAGATGTTGTTAGCGGAAGGAATGAAACTGGGTCATATGTTTGCAGTAAGTACGCATGCATGGCTGCATGTGTCTTTATACAGTGTGTACACTAGCTGTTTTGATATTTACATAGCTACTGGAAGACATAAAGCCTGGATGCGATGGAGTACTGTCAAACATCGACGAGTTGCCACGGGAAAGCCTGAGAAGTGGAGCTCTGTTCATGCACGACTTGTTCAACTCCCACGCCAACTCAGAGGATAATCTAGAGCCCCTCAACGATGATTCACTTGAGGAGGAGGAGGAGGAGCACCAAAACAGAGATGAACTATAGACAATATTATTTTTAGCAATTCTTACTGTGATATAGGTTATACATGATGTGTAGAATGCATGTTGCATGTGTTTGATTTTACATGCAAAATAATTATAGGGAAAGAAAAATTTATATGGCCGAAAATTGCGAATTTCGTTTTAATTAGAGTTGCTTTTGCCGGCATGCATTAATTGATTACAGAATCAATTAATGCATGCCGGCAAAAGCAACTAGAAACGCCCAGCACAAAAGGTGATGGCCCCGCCCATATCCCTCCCCTCACACTTATCATATTCAGGTCAAAGTTCCATAGCACATGAAACGAATTGAAGTGATATAAATACTCATAGCATGCAACTCCAGGTATCCTTGTTGCCTTTATGCAACCTACTGCCTTTATGCAGTCTGCCGCCCGTATGCATGCAGCCGGGGGCGGTCTGGTCAACCACTTTGTTTTTTACTTGTACAGAATCTTAATTGTCGGTGTGTATGTGCAAGCAATATCACATAGAGCATATACCATAGATACGGTGGCTCAGTATACACGCTAATGAATCTGACATTGGGGTTAAGTATATGAAATCTCCCACTGTATATATACCTCAATCTCCCCCCTATATAGTTCTAGGACATGCATGGTACAGTACAGTTTAAATCAAATCCATGCCGATTAAAACACGTATTTTAATCGGCCTGGATTAACGATAACAAGTATTTATAAAACTTCGGAGGAATTTCTCCGAAATACAAGCTGTTTAATATTTTATATATACACAACCATGCATGTTAAGATGTCGTTGTAAATACATGCTATAGTGTTCACATAACATGTACATGTCGTTGTAAATACACGCTATAGTGTTCACATAACATGTACATGTCGTTGTAAATACACACAAGTGTTCACATAACATGTACATGTCGTTGTAAATACACACAAGTGTTCACTGAACATGTACATGTCGTTGTATAGTACAACACAAAGTACAAGAGTTCCCACCACAGCATCTTCTTGCTAAGAATTATTACCAGAGCCAAATAGCCATAGTGTAATCAGCCTGTCTCTGTTCAGTGTAATGGTATATGGGTACAACTGTAACTTCTTCGGAACATCCGGTCAATAGCAAAAATTAGTATATAAAAAAGTCCACATATAAAATATAGCATATGAATTACATCAACTTTGTATTGATTGCCTGGTCAATTGAAGAAGGTTCGAGTGTTCAAAATGAGCAAGGCAGTTGTTATCTCTCTGCTATTACTTGCCTGTGTGCGTTTCTTGGCAGCTAACGAAGGTACTTATCGTGACTGTTGCATGTGATCACCTAAATAACATTGTACGTCTTTTTACAGCTACTTGCAAGGTTATCCAGGGAAAGCTGCAGGAGCTCAAGTCGTCAGTTGATTCTCTCTGTGGAGAGGTGAATGCATCCTTGCCCCCCACCCCAATTCGAAACACCTGGACCTCTGTTCCTAAAACCAATGTTGCATTTAACAATCTTCATCAAGCAGCAACCTTCTCTTACATTATTCCAAGTGTCATACCATCAGATGCGAACAATATTCTGATTTTAGCATTTTCTGGACTTGGCCCACCAAAAAATGGACTAACAATCGCTGAAGGGGATATCATTATTTTCACCCAAGATGGAAGCAATGAACATGAGCAGTATATTATGCATTTGGCTGGCGGCATGGATAGGTACTTGGAGGGCAGATACTGAAAACATGTGGTTCCCCATGCCAGCTAACCGCAGGATCTACATAACCCTGCCAGTGAGTATGGCAAATGATGGTGGATTCTATCTTTATGCAATAGGCTATATTATACTGAAGGTACTCATCTTGTATATCAGTACATTAGGATTTAGATATAGAGCCATGTTACGAATAGTATAATTCTACTATAACATATAGATCTACTTATCATTATATAATATTATTGTGTTGTGAAAAGCAAACATTGCTTGAGAGAAGTATACATGTCAATTGTCCCTTATATCCTATATACATGACCATGCATGTAGTGACATAATTATGGAAATGTTCACAGTACATGTGCATTACTTGGGCGTGGCTCGACAGTCCTCTGATGGGTGTTCGGGTTGCAAGCCTATCTGGGATTTGTTTTAGTGCTACTATAGTGGCACCCTATCAAATTGCAGCATTTTTCACGTGCTTGGTTACACTTCCATTTGCATCTAGTTGCGAAATCGTATGCAGTATGCTATGGTTTGTCACATCATCATGTCAGTTAACACTCACTTGAGAATAATAATATTCATAGCAGTGTTACATAATGCATCAGAACAAATCCCAAATAAGCTTGCAACCTGACCTCCCGTCAGGGACAGTCAAGCCACGCCCAACTACATGTACATGTCGTTGTGTAAACACAAAAGTACAAGACTTCCCACAGCATCTAATTGCTAATATTACCACAGCCAAACTATAGCGTAATCAACCTGTCTCTGTTCAGTGTAATGGTGTATGGGTGCAACTTTCACTTCGAACATCCGGTCAATACTTATAATTATACTCAAAAGCAAAGCATGATTGCCTATAAAAAGAGAATGAAGTGGAGTACACACATAACACAGTTGCTGATCAATGATTCGCTTGTCAGACATGAGTTACCAGACTGCCACTTCTCTCCTCCTGGTCACAGCTTTGTACCTGACCCTCTCCTCTGCAACTAATGAAAGTGAGCCAATCAATTGCAGCACAATAATTAATGTCACTAACACACACATGTATCTAATATTAAGTTCATGCAGCAATGTTCAAGAGAAGCTCAATGGACTGAAAGAAGCAGTGGAGGCTCTGTGTGAAGGCACCAGTGTGTCCATCCCTACTGTCCAAAACACTTGGACCTCTGTGCCCATCACTAGCATCGCCTACGACACCCTAATACTTTATCTTTCGTCATCCCAAGTGTCATCCCATCAACTGCAAAGAATGTACTCATCTATACTTCAATGCATTGCGGAACTGCTCACGGTTTCATCACCCTCCACCTCAAAGTATTTACTCAGGAAGGGAGTAACAAGCGTTTCGAAAAGTACCTCTACATGTTAACCTTTCATCAACTTGCTTATAACACCAACTCTGACAACATGTGGTTCCCCATGCCCTCCAATCGCAGGATCTACATGACAGTGAACAAGGACGTTGGAGCCAATTGTGGAGCTCAGCTCTATGCAATAGGATATAACTAATCAGGAAATGAACTGTATGGTGACTGTATTAAGTTCTTGCGATTATAAATTAATACAAATAATGTTTCAATAATCAGTCAGTCATGCCAATGTGAACATAGTAATCGGTTTTGGTGCATGTTTCCAACTAGTATACTGTCTACATTATTTTACATGACCATGTAAATACACGCAAGTATATTCACTGAACATGTACATGTCGTTGTAGTACAACACAAATTACAAGACCTATACCACAGCATCTGTTTGTTACCACGGCTAAACAGCCATAGCGTAATCAACCTGTCTCTTCAGTATAATGGGATACGAATATACAACTTTCATCTCTTTAGGAACATCCGGTCAACATAGTATATAAAGTCCACAACATATATCCTAGCTGCTTGTACATCAACTTTATATTGATTGTCTGATCAATTGAAGAGTATAAGGTTGAGTGTTCAAAATGAGCAAGGCAGTTGTTATCTCTCTGCTATTATTTGCCTGTGTGCGTTTCTTGACAGCTAACGAAGGTACTTATCATGACTGTTGCATGTGATCACCTAAATAACATTGTGCGACTTAATTGTTTGCAGCTACTTGCAAGGTTATCCAGGGAAAGCTGCAGGAGCTCAAGTCGTCAGTTGATTCTCTTTGTGGAGAGGTGAATGCATCCTTGCCCCCCACCCCAATTAATTCGAAACACCTGGACCTCTGTTCCTAAAACCAATGTTGCATATAACAATCTTAATCAAGCAGCAACCTTCTCTTATATTATTCCAAGTGTCATACCATCAGATGCGAAAAATATTCTTATTTTAGCATTTTCTGGACTTGGCCCACCAAAAATGGACTACATGGCGTTGGAGGAGATGTTATAATTTTCACCCAAGATGGAAGCAATCAACACTATGAGCAGTATATGCATTTGATAGCATGGAAAGGTACTTGGAGGTCACAGACTGACAACATGTGGTTCCCCATGCCAGCTAACCGCAGGATCTACATAACCCTGCCAGTGAGTATGGCAAATGATGGTGGATTCTATCTTTATGCAATAGGCTATAACTGAAGGTATATATACTCATCTTGTAAATCAGTAAACATTTACAATTTACATGGATTTAGATAGAGCCATGCATGTTATGAACAATATAGCTATAGTATATACTTCTACTGCTTATAATTCTGGAAAACACTTAAGAGAACTGTGGATGTTAATTGTCTCTTACGTGACCATGTAGTGACTTGGAAGTGTTCACTGAACATGTACAGGTCGTTGTAGTAAACACAAGAGTACAAGACTTCCAACAGCATCTACTTGCTAATATTACCACAGCCAAACTATAGCGTAATCAACCTGTCTCTGTTCAGTGTAGTGGTGTATGGGTGTAACTTTCACTTCGTTCGGGAACATCCGGTCAATACTTATAATTATACTCAAAAGCAAAGCATGATTGCCTATAAAAAGGGAATGAAGTGGAGTACACACATAACACAGTTGCTGATAAATGATTCGCTTGTCAGACATGAGTTACCAGACTGCCACTTCTCTCCTCCTGGTCACAGCTTTGTACCTGACCCTCTCCTCTGCAACTAATGAAAGTGAGCCAATCAATTGCAGCACAATAATTAATGTCACTAACACACATGTGTCTAATATTAGGTTCATGCAGCAATGTTCAAGAGAAGCTCAATGGACTGAAAGAAGCAGTGGAGGCTCTGTGTGAAGGCACCAGTGTGGCCATCCCTACTGTCCGAAACACCTGGACCTCTGTGCCCATCACTAGCATCGGAAGTACAAACCTACGACACCCTAATACTTTCTCTTTCGTTATCCCTAGTGTCATCCCATCAGCTGCAAAGAATGTACTCATCTATGCTTTAATGCATTGCGGAACTGCTCACGGTAGCATCACCCTCCACCTCAAAGTATTTACTCAGGATGGGAGTAACAAGCGTTTCGAAAAGTACCTCTACATGTTAACTTATAAGCAACCTGCTTTCAACACCAACTCTGACAACATGTGGTTCCCCATGCCTATCAATCGCAGGATCTACATGACAGTGGACAGGGACGTTGGAGCCAATTGTGGAGCTCAGCTCTATGCAATAGGATATAACTAATCAGGAAATGAACTGGTGACTGTATTAAGTTCTTGCGATTATAAATTGATACAAATAATGTTTCAATAATCAGTCAGTCATGCCAATGTGAACAAAGTAATCGGTTTTGGTGCATGTTTCCAACTAGTATACTGTCTACAATATTTTACATGACCATGTAAATACACGCAAGTATATTCACTGAACATGTACATGTCGTTGTAGTACAACACAAACAACAAGACTTCCCATAGCACCTGTTTGTTGCCACAGCTAAACAGCCATAGCGTAATCAACCTGTCTCTTCAGTATAATGGTATACGAATATACAACTTTCATCTCTTCAGGAACATCCGGTCAACATAGTATATAAAGTCCACAACATATACCCTAGCTGCATGCACATCAACTTTATATTGATTGTCTGATCAATTGAAGAGTATAAGATTGAGTGTTCAAAATGAGCAAGGCAGTTGTTATCTCTCTGCTATTGCTTGCCTGTGTGCGTTTCTTGACAGCTAACGAAGGTACTTATCATGACTGTTGCATGTGATCACCTAAATAATATTGTACGACTTGTTTACAGCTACTTGCAATGCTAGGTTATCCAGGGAAAGCTGCAGGAGCTCAAGTCGTCAGTCGATTCTCTTTGTGGAGACGTGATTGCCACCTTGCCCCCCCACCCCAATTCGAAACACCTGGACTTCTGTTCCTAAAACCAATGTTGCATTTAACAATCTTCATCAAGCAGCAACCTTCTCTTACATTATTCCAAGTGTTATACCATCAGAAGCGAAAAATATTCTGATTTTTGCACATGCTTCACTCGGGCCACCAAAAAATGGACTACATGGCATTGGAGGAGATGTTATAATTTTCACCCAAGATGGAAGCAATGAACACTATGAGCAGTATATGCGTTTGACGGCATGGAAAGGTCTTTGGAGGGCACAGACTGAAAACATGTGGTTCCCCATGCCAGCTAATCGCAGGATCTATATAACCCTGCCAGTGAGTATGGCAAATGAAGGTGGATTCTATCTTTATGCAATAGGCTATAACTGAAGGTATATACTCATCTTGTAAATCAGTAAACATTTACAATTTACATGGATTTAGATAGAGCCATGCATGTTATGAACAATATAGTTATAGTATATACTTCTACTGCTTATAATTCTGGAAAACACTTAAGAGAACTGTGGATGTTAATTGTCTCTTACGTGACCATGTAGTGACATGGAAGTGTTCACTGAACATGTACATGTCGTTGTAGTAAACACAAAGTACAAGACTTCCCACAGCATCTACTTGCTAATATTACCACAGCCAAACTATAGCGTAATCAACCTGTCTCTGTTCAGTGTAATGGTGCATGGGTGCAACTTTTACTTCGTTCAGGAACATCCGGTCAATACTTATAATTATACTCAAAAGCAAAGCATGATTGCCTATAAAAAGGGAATGAAGTGGAGTACACACATAACACAGTTGCTGATAAATGATTCGCTTGTCAGACATGAGTTACCAGACTGCCACTTCTCTCCTCCTGGTCACAGCTTTGTACCTGACCCTCTCCTCTGCAACTAATGAAAGTGAGCCAATCAATTGCAGCACAATATAATTACTGTCACTAACACACATGTATCTAATATTAGGTTCATGCAGCAATGTTCAAGAGAAGCTCAATGGACTGAAAGAAGCAGTGGAGGCTCTGTGTGAAGGCACCAGTGTGGCCATCCCTACTGTCCGAAACACCTGGACCTCTGTGCCCATCACTAGCATCGGAGGTACTGACCTACGACACCCTAATACTTTCTCTTTCGTTATCCCAAGTGTCATCCCATCAACTGCAAAGAATGTGCTCATTTATGCTGTAATGCATTGCGGACATGCTAACGTTTACATCGCCCTCCACCTCAAAATATTTACTCAGGACGGGAGTAACAAGCGTTTTGAAAAATACCTCTACATGTTAACTTATAATCAGGTTGCCTTCAACACCAACTCTGACAACATGTGGTTCCCCATGCCCTCCAATCGTAGGATCTACATGACAGTGGACAGGGACCTTGGTACCAATTGCAAAGCTCAGCTCTATGCAATTGGATACAATTAATCAGGAAAATAATGTGAAGAAACCTTGAACTGCTGTATAATTATAGAACTATAGTACACTATGTTCTTGCCATTTTGCTATAATTAGACATAATAATTAGACAACTCAGTGATCAGTCAGTCAGTGCACATGCATAATACACACAGTGAATTAACAACCAAAATTACATTTGCATGACCATCATGTCAATAAACGAGTACATACACGCAAGTATTCACTGAACATGTACATGTTGTTGTAGTACAATACAAACTACAAGACCTATACCACAACATCTACTCTTACTAAACAGCCATAGCGTTCACCTGTCTCTGTTCAGTGTAATGGTGTATGGGTACAACTTTCACTTCTTCGGGAACATCCGGTCAATATAATCAAAAGCAAAACACGCCTATAAAAAGGGAATGAAGTGGAGTACACACATAACACAGTTGCTGATAAATGACTCGCTTGTCAGACATGAGTTACCAGACTGCCACTTCTCTCCTCCTGGTCACAGCTTTGTACCTGACCCTCTCCTCTGCAACTAATGAAAGTGAGCCAATCAATTGCAGCACAATAATTAATGTCACTAACACACATGTGTCTAATATTAGGTTCAGGCAGTAATGTTCAAGAGAAGCTCAATGGACTGAAAGAAGCAGTGGAGGCTCTGTGTGAAGGCACCAGTGTGTCCATCCCTACTGTCCGAAACACCTGGACCTCTGTGCCCATCACTAGCATCGGAAGTACTAACCTACGACACACTAATACTTTCTCTTTCGTTATCCCAAGTGTCATCCCATCAGCTGCAAAGAATGTGCTCATCTATGCTTTAATGCATTGCAGAACTGCTAATCGTGGCACCGAGCTCCACCTCAAGGTATTTACTCAGGACGGGAGTAACAAGCGTTTCGAAAAGTACCTCTACATGTTCAGTTGGAATCAGAATGCCATCAACACCAACTCTGACAACATGTGGTTCCCCATGCCTATCAATCGTAGGATCTACATAACAGTGGACAGAGACGTTGGTACCAATTGTAGAGCTGATCTCTTTGCAATTGGATATAACTAATCAGGAAATGAAGAAACTGGTGACTGTATTAAGAGTATAATTATTATCTATAATTATTACACTGTAAAAAAAAAAGTGCAGTGAGCACACTAAAACCGTCGCATATAGCACACTTTTTCAAATATGCGACGGTTTTAGTGTGTCCACCGCACTTTTTTTCAATCATTTTTTACAGTGTACCACAAAATATTAATCGTTCAGTCCATGATCAGTCAGTCAGTTAGTCAGTGCAGTACTCATTTAATTACATTGCATTGAAAAACTTTGCTGCATGTTTCCAAAGCCGGGAAAATTAATTTGCATGACCATGTAATAACATGTAAATACATGCAAATATTCACTGAACATGTACATGTTGTATAGTGCACACCAAGTACAAGACTTCCCGCAGCATCTACTTGCTAATAATTATTACCACAGCCAAACAACTATAGCGTATTATCAACCTGTCTCTGTTAAAATGGTATGGGTACAACTTTCACCTTTTTTGAACATCCGGTCAACAGCAAATCTTCCCTCCTCAAAAGCAGGATTGGGCTATAAAAAGAAGAGAATGAAGTGGAGCACGTAACACATTTGCTGATAATGACTCACTTGTCAGACATGAGTTACCAGACTGCCACTTCTCTCCTCCTGGTCACAGCTTTGTACCTGACCCTCTCCTCGCAACTGATGAAAGTGAGCCAATCAATTGCAGCACAATAATTACTGTCACTAACACACATGTATCTAATATTAGGTTCATGCAGCAATGTTCAAGAGAAGCTCAATGGACTGAAAGAAGCAGTGGAGGCTCTGTGTGAAGGTACCAGTGTGTCCATCCCTACTGTCCGAAACACCTGGACCTCTGTACCCATCACTAGCATCGGAGGTACTAACCTACGACACCCTAATACTTTCTCGTTCGTTATCCCAAGTGTCATCCCATCAACTGCAAAGAATGTGCTCATTTATGCCTTCGTAGGCTGCGGACAAGCTAACGTTGGCACCACCCTCCACCTCAAAGTATTTACTCAGGACGGGAGTAACAAGCGTTTTACCTCTACATGTTAACTTGGAATCAAAATGCCATCAACACCAACTCTGACAACATGTGGTTCCCCATGCCTATCAATCGGAGGATCTACATTACAGTGGACAGGGACCTTGGTACCAATTGTCATTCCGCACTCTTTGCAATTGGATACAACTAGTCATGAAATGAACTGTATATGGTGACTGCATTAGAATAAAGCGCTTGCGATTATTATTATCAATAGTCAGTCAGTCAATGCCAGTGTGAACAAAATAATCGGCTTGGTGCATGTTTCCGAACTGTCTACATTATTTTACATGACGATGTAGTGACATGGAAGTGTTCATTAACATGTACATGTCGTTGTAGTAAACACAAGAGTACAAGACTTCCCAATAGCATCTATACTTGCTAATAATTATTACCACAGCTAAACAGCTATAGCGTAATCAACCTGTCTCTGTTCAGTGTAATGGTGTATGGGTACAACTTCACTTCTTCAGGAACATCCGGTCATGCAATAGAAAACCTTTCCTTATACTCATAAGCAAAACATGATTGCCTATAAAAGGGAATGAAGTGGAACACACACAAAACACATTCGCTGATCAATGACTCGCTTGTCAGACATGAGTTACCAGACTGCCACTTCTCTCCTCCTGGTCACAGCTTTGTACCTGACCCTCTCCTCTGCAACTAATGAAAGTGAGCCAATCAATTGCAGCAAAATTTTTAATGTCACTAACACACATGTGTCTAATATTAGGTTCATGCAGCAATGTTCAAGAGAAGCTCAATGGACTGAAAGAAGCAGTGGAGGCTCTGTGTGAAGGCACCAGTGTGGCCATCCCTACTGTCCGAAACACCTGGACCTCTGTACCCATCACTAGCATCGGAAGTACTAACCTACGACACCCTAATACTTTCTCTTTCGTCATCCCAAGTGTCATCCCATCAGCTGCAAAGAATGTGCTCATCTATGCCATCCTAAGTAGTGGAGGTGCTAATATTGGCATCACCCTCCACCTCAAAGTATTTACTCAGGACGGGAGTAATAAACGTTTTGAAAAGTACCTCTACTTATTATCGTACTATCAAAATGCTGTCAACACCAACTCTGACAACATGTGGTTCCCCATGCCCTCCAATCGTAGGATCTACATGACAGTGGACAGGGACGTTGGAGCCCATTGTGGAGCTCAGCTCTTTGCAATTGGATACAACTAGATCTAGCCAGTAAATGAAGAAACCGTGAACTATTAAATAATTATCTCAGCTAGTGTATAACATTGGAGTATCTACCTTTAAGGTATCCTTAGTTTAATTAACTGTTACGGACATTGAGCTGAGGACTTTGAATCTGTGGCGTCTGCGGTATCCTACTAGGCGCATGCGCAATACAAAAAATAAAATTATACCTGGGCGTGGCTTGTAGGCTAGGGCCTAGGGGTGTGTCAACAACAACAAAATTAAAGTCATGAGCCATCTTTCAGAAGTTGTTCTGTGTGAGATCTTCTCCTATCTGTCAGTGAGGGACCTGTGTGCCTGCTGTTGTGTGTGTGTGAGATGGGCAGGCGTACTCTATCCTAGCAGTCATTTCTGGGAGGAGAGGTTGAGCATTGAAACACCAGACGAGTTTCAAGAAGATCCTCTCATACGAAACCTAGTCACAGCTAAAGACAAACTGTCAGCCTATCAAAACAGTTGGAGTTCTGTACACCACTCAGACAATATCTACATAAAGCCAAACAAAGTGACAATTCATCGAAATCCAGTGGCACAAGTTTCGGACATAGCTCGTGGGAGAAGAGGCTGTTCCAGTGGACAACATTATTGGACAGTAGTTTGGCATGGCCCAAAGTTTGGGTCGAGTGCAGTTGTTGGTTTGGCCACGCATAACGTTGAGCTCAAGCGTAATGGCTACCATCCGTTGTTGGGTATGACAGGGGATTCGTGGGGTTGGGATCTGTCGAAGGATGTACTGAGACATGACGGAAAAGAGTATGAACAGTATCCTAGGGAAGGAGCAGGAGTTAAGGTGGGCGGGGGCCGGGGGGGGATGTTGATATAATGTCATTAATTTTATTGAATTGTTGTACTGAATTGGATCAAAATTATGCATTTTTTTATTATTGTAGGTGGCTCTGAAGCAAGCGATTGGACTTATTGTAGACATGGACAATAGAACTCTAGCGTTTGATGTTGATGGCAAATACTTAGGAGTTGCATTTAGAGATCTGCCTGAAGTGGAACTGTTTCCAGCCATCTCTGTTGTGTATGGGAACACAGAGGTCTCACTCATCTACCATGGCCATCCTCTAGCGGGATAACTGACTCACTGTGTGTTTGTGTGTGTAGTAGTTTGTGTAACAAATTAATACATTTTAGTATAATAGTGAATAGTCCAGAGGTAATTTGAAAAAGGAATCAATATTTAGTTTTGAAGTAGTAGGTGATACCAGTATAGCTTCGACTTGATCATTGTCGGCAAAATCCACATCGTCATAGTGTCGAAGGCGAAACAGTTAGGGTAGGGTTCAAATCCAAGTTGAAAGAAGTAGAGCATAGAGATTCCCACACACATACCGTAAAACCTCGATTTAAGGTGACCCTCGGCATTTCGCCCATATAGCACCATATAAATTCATTTTTTTGTGTACATTAAAACTTCACTTTTGCAAAACGTAATTATTTAAAAGTGTCGCTTTAAATAGAGTTTTTACGGTACAATCGAATACAACCGCGGGAAATCAAAATTGATAGAGGCATTCACGCGGTATGACGTCATGACATTTTCTGCGCACAGTACCCAGGATATTCGCGCAGCTGGCCCAGCCCCATGCAGCTACTACTATAAACCGATTATAGACTCTTCCCTAGACTCTATCCCTGTGTGCTGAGGTCCAAGATGGCAGCCAGGAGTAAGAGTGGACTGGCCCTAGTGCTGGTGGCTGGCTCTCCACTGAAGATACTATGGTGAGACCACCAACATTTGAACCCCTTCACCTCCTCTCACTTTCATGACTTCCTAGATCCTGTTAATTGATTCCATGTCTTCCTGTAGGAGTGCTGGGACATTCGGTAGCTACGATGCAAAGTTTAAGAAGAAATTTAACAGGAGAAAATACGTCAACTTCAGCCTCATTGACAGCTGGTAAATCTCATTATAAAAGCTGCGATTGTGATAATTATTGTGTATACCCCCACACCCACTCACCCACCCACTCACCCCCCCACCCCCACCCACTCACCCCCCCTACAGTAAGCTCACAGGTTGCAAGTGCTGTGATGGAAGTATCAACATTTACATTGCTTCAGGGCTGCTGCTTGGGTTAGCTAGACTACACCACCGACGATGGTCTTGGCTCAGACGTAAGCTCACATGTGCTGTAATTACTCTCCTTACTGGCTATTCAAAATGTATGTTTCTATGTGCATACAGAAGATGTTAAGGATTTGAAAGATGCATATGAAGAAACGAAGAGAGCGTCCTCTAGGAGTATTGACGTACCTCGGTCCAGGCCTGGTGAAGTGGACCTGCCATCCCTCGACTACAGTGCATGTAGCAGCCTCTTACAGCTCAACCAGAGCAGTGTTGACATGTTCAAGAATGCATACCTCAAGGTGGAGTGTGGTGTTCCTACATACAAGGAGAGGCAATTATTGATCCCCTCTTTATTAAGTAGCTAGGTCAAATCAGCGTATGATTGTACCTGCAATGATTATGCTGTTCCCATCAAGATGGTGTCTATCAAGTGTTGTATCTTATACACCGATGGACTGTATCTATAATTAATAATTATTGTACAATTGATTTTCCCCTCTTAATTAAATATATAGCTAGATCGTACCTGCAAAGATTATACTGTTCCCATCACTACAGGAAGGCGACTACCTCACCTTCAGGGTCAACCCTCTGATGGCCTCTGCTGGTAGGCAAGAAGACTCCCTCTATGTGGAGGTTGATGACTCATACACAGCAGACCCTCGTGACATCACTCTACCCGATATTTCCACGGACAAATCCCGGGACATTGTGAGCTGCCTTGCTTGTTCTGTTCTGCAGTGTACTAAGAAGCTTGAACTAATTATTATAATTATAACAGTGTGTATGGTGATAAGTTGTTGTTTCCCTGTGTCTAGTTTGGTCAGATGCCTGATCTTGACGACAGCTTTGGTGATGGTGGCATGGCCTTCTTTGATGCTGATGCTAAGTTCCCTGACATTGCCATAGTGACTAGAGCTAGTGGTAGCATTCATCCCAAGCCTAAGAGTAAGGACCAGACGATGGACAATGTGTCTAACTCCTTCCAGTATCTCGGAGGGGGAGAGAGCGACCAATCAGAGAACAGCATTGTACCATATGATCGCCAGGTCAGTGTGTGCGTGACATAATAGTTAGATCCCGCTTTTCATTGGCTAACTAGAGTTAGCAACATTACATCATTTGTATCCTCAAAATCTCTAGTTACCCGAGAACTATAGCTGCTAAACACAAGTGAGACCTATTCATATTTGTACATGTGTGGTATTACTCAATGACTACCTACTACGCATACAGAAAGGAGCATCTGAAGACCCCCTACCCCCAGGAGGGGTCTCTCAGTTTTCCCTCGAGTGTATCTTCACTGCCCCCTCAATCCCGGTGAACAGGAGACGCAAAGTACCCTTCAAGAAGCAAGTGTTTGACAAAGACATACGTCTGCGTGAATATGATCCTAACCCGGAGCTAATAACAGATGCTTACAAGATCAGACCAGGACCAAGAGCTGGGGTCAGTCTGTTCATGCGTGTAGGATTAGCTGTATGTATGTATGTATGTATGTACACCATGCCAGAGAAGAAATCTTGTAGGTTCATAACAATAGAGTTGGCTCTGTAACTAGAGTTAGTTCTGATGGTCCAAATTCAATGATTTTCTGAAAGCTTAGAAGGAGCTCGTTCAGATGGTATACTCAAACCTCAAATTTGGAGCGGGCCATAATTTCCCACTTTCGAAAAAGACCATAATATTTGTCAAAAAAGCCCCAAAATAGACTTTGATTAATACATCATCTGAAAGGCCTCTCTCTAAACTTGGAAAAATTAACGTTATGACCACTCATTATTTATTTAACGCTAGGTACCCTGTATTTTGACTGTGTACTATAAAGGTGAATGAAGTGAATGCCACCCACACTCAGTGCTTGAATGTGTGTGTGTATTGTTGCAGATGCCAGCACCCAAGTTTGATAAAGAACTCTTCAGCATTAACAACAGTGAGTCCATTAGTTTACATACCCACCCTCACCCCTCACCTCTCACCCCTCACCACCTGTCTGTATATCTACAGTGATGTTTCACGATAAACAGTTCTGTAAGCTGCTCCGAGGCTGGGATAGTGATGCAGCCATGAGCAACCCTCCACCTCCCACTGACATCAGTCCCACGTCTCCTCTGGTAAGCTAGGGAAACACTCACTCTAGTTGATTGCTGCATATGTGTGGATTGATGTACTCTATGGTGTGATGTGTGTCCCCCTTTCTCTTCCTTTATAGAGTCAGTCTGAGCTGGAGAAGACTAGGATAGTATCGAAAGACAACCTGACACAGAAATCAGACCAGGCCTCCAGTAAGTGTGAGGCTGCCTAGTGTATTATTTTGTGATATAATTATCATTTTATTACTGATATTGCTCTTATAACGCAGGATCTCGATTGACCAGCTCCTTGAAGAACTCTGTATCACTGCATCCTGGCAAGAGGTAACTCTCACACACACACACACCACACCTACACCCACACACACACACACACACCCACACACCACACACACCCACACACCCACACACCACACACACACACACACACACACACACAATCCTAAGGACATAATTATGTGTTTTTATATGGAGAGTGTGTATTTCTTTCATTTGTGGCTTGTTCATTTGCTCAATAGACTGTTTGTTATTTGTCTATAGTTATAACGGTAATGCTATATGTACCTCCCCTCATTGTACATGTGTCTCTCTCTCCTACAGTAGGGTTGTTGCTGGTGGGAAGACAACGAGGAACCCCGGGGGACTGTCCCCTATAGCTGACGTGGAGGCTGAGGAATACACATACTCTCAGACTGCATACTCTGGTGAGCCATTGTGTCCTAGTGGGGAGAGTGAGGATATTGTAGTTAATCATCTTCTGTACAATGTGTGTGGTACACACTACTGTCTTTGGTGTACAGACTTGTAGGTGTCTGCCTGGAAATCTCTTTATCTACCCCCCCCCACACACACAAACACACACACACACACACACACACACACACACACACACACACACACATGCACACACACACACACACACACACACACACACACACACACACACACACACACACACACACACACACACACACACACACACATGCAGGGGTCCACTCCCCCGCACCCTCGGACAGTATGGAAGCTGATGTAGGAGGTATGATGGATGATAATGATAACACTCCAGAGCAACCCTTTACCAAGGACCTACCAGAGCTGGCCACCACCCCCCAACCACTCAATCGGAGCACTATAGACCATTTTACTGATGCTATGGTGGAGAGGTTGATTGATAGCCGCAGTCTTCTGTTCACTGAGATAGCACCTCCTGGAGTCATGGACAAGAGAACTGCAGCATCCAAATTCTTTAAACTACTAAGTGAGTAAGACTGCATTTGTAGCTGCTAGCTCGGTGTGTGTTCACTTCGCAAACCTTATTAGAGTCAACCACTAACTACAGTATAGCCCTTCATCAGCAATACCTTTGTACACTCTGAGTCTAGCATTTTTGCTTTTCGCTTTTACAAGTGAAGTGAAGCCTTTAGGGCAGTAGCGTTGAAGCTATAAATGATATTATATACATGCACATTGTCCAACATGTTGTCATGGAGACGTGTGTGCCCTTGTGTGTGTAGGTGCAGCTAGTCAACCCATAAACAAGCTCAAGCTGGAGCAGGAGGAATCTTATGGCCCTGTCAAAATCTCAAACAAAACATGACTCAAGAAGAGCACGGACAATCCACAGGCAGGACCTAACTATTATGATCTGATCAAATCATTCATCACACTAGCCTAGCTAAGCTAGCGCTTCAATTCTAGAATTTTAACACTTAATATTGTATAGCAAAATGTTCATCATCATAATTATTATTTCTGAGACGGGGGGAGGGGGGTGCATGGCAGTGTTAGGCTGTTGGTGCGGTTATCAACGAATTGAATGATTGTGCAGTATAACTCGATTATCCGGCCCTCCATGGTGTTAAAAATAACGATAAGACGTACCTACAGACCAGCCCACCCACTTTTTGATAATTAGGTATAGCGGAAAACTCTATCATTCAGCTTTGCAGAATCTTGTAATATTAAATTATGTGTTCACATTATAAATATAATTATTCATTCATGACTTGATATAGAGACTGACAAAGATAAGACCCTAGCTGAAGAGAGTTCAGAGTTCACTTGCTCGGTGGTGCGCTCATGAACCCTCCTGACCCCAGTTTGTTGGCAGTCCTCGAGAGACCAAATCCAAGCATCTTCTGAACACTCTGCAAGGGAGAGGATAATGTTGAACCAATGTACAAAATGATATTGTGGCTGATGTAAGTATTACGAAACAAAAGTACCGTATAGCGGGTAATTTTCGTGGGGTAAAAAATTCGTTATTTTCGTGGGTAAGCTGACCTCCACAAAATTTTAACGTAGGCGTGGCTTACCGGAATGTATGGCAACAAAATGTTTACTCACGAAAACCACCGTTTTCCAGATAAACGAATTTTTTACCCCACGAAAATTACCTGCTATACGATAATCACTGACCTAAACACATCATTAGATACGCATTTCAAAGGGCTAAAAAATCATAAACTTGATTGTATTTTCTATGCTCAATTAAGTTATGGGCCCGTGGAACCACCAGACCACATGCCCGCCAGCTCACCTCCCGGACTGCCATGGTGCAGAGGATGTAAAGGAATATGAATGAGCAGTCAGTGAAGTCACTGCCCATTAGCGTGCGATGGGAGAGGCCTTGGAGGAGAGAGAAGGGCTCAAATGGTAGCTTAGCAACCACTCGGCCATCAAATCTGGACAGACAAAAAGTGAGACTCTAGACAATGGAATCACTTGTTAATATGTACAGTGTACAATCACTGAATGGATCTAGCGAACAATGGAACAGTTTACAAATCGTCCAACTACAATACTATTACTGTACTACACCTCATTCACAATATTCAGAGCAATCTCCTGACAATACAATACAAGTGTACCTCCCAAGCACTACGATATTTCTTCCCCTGTACTAGACTACCTCCTCACATGGTGTTGAACATGCCCATGAGAGCTGTGAAGGTGAGACCAATGGCCACTGCTGACTTCATCTTGACCGTGTTCAGGTCTCGACTGTTGGTCTTGAGTTGCTCTTCCTGTCGACCCAGCTTCTTGGAGGCCACCTCACCAAGCTGCTCCTTCTTCTTCTCAACTGAAAGTGGGCGGGGGGGGTAAAGAATTACCTCACAGATAGTGAATTAATGATGGCTGTCTAATAAATACGATGAACTAATATTTAAGAATACCAACGGTCCAACTGTGTCGCTAACTCACGTTTCTTGCTCTGTTTCTCCACTGTGGCTTTTAATCTCTTGTAGCTGTCAGTTCTGTACACAAACAGGTACAGTATCCCTGTGTGGGTGTGTGTGGGGGTGGTGTGGGTGTGTGTGTGTGTGTGGGAGGGGGGTTATTGCTGGCTGGACTAGTTGATGCAACTCACCTTCAGAGAGGAATGCCGTGCACATGGCAATGAAGACAATCAGAAAGGCATCCTCATACATGATTTGGCTGAGTGCAATATAGAGAGCTGCTAGTTCTTCTGTCAGAATTATTATGTTCAATATTTCGCTAGCTAATTAAACGAGCATGTTGGCTTTAATTACCGGATTAGCAACTTCCGGATCCCGGAGCGAGTTTTGAGTATAAAAAGAGCTGCCCAGGACGCGACCTTTGACCCCGAAAATTTAATTCAAGCCTTAGTAACAAGCTGTTTTTTTCTCTTGCGCAAAAGCGCTCAGAACCCATTCATACACACCGTGAACACTAAAAAAATACACAGAAGGGAGGGAATACATTCCTGGTGGGTTTTCTTCTTTACCAGAATCTAAAGACAAAAATAAAAATTTATGATTATGGCTGACAAATAAATAATGCTTAGGTAGGTCTGTAGGTACAGTAAAAGGCTATGTCTATACAGCTCCAGGTTAGCTACAGTGAGCATTACTCCAGTGAACTCTTCCAAAGAGTTTTCCTTGCTTTCTTGCATATAAATAAACGGCATTGAGACTTGAGACTACGCCATTGTGCATTGTAGAAATTTGGCGAAATTGATTCTGAAAAAGAATTTATATCAGCATTAATTAATGTCAGTATATCAAACAAATGTTTGCTATCATTTAGAGTTGTAGAGTGGGGTGCAGAGCTCTCCCGGGTAGGGGTTGGTAGTGCTGGCATAATTTTGGGGAAGATTTATGCTGGTATCATGGGAACATTAGTGAGAATAATAGGCAGGTTTTGGAAATACAGGTCAGTCGAGTCAGTAGTATAAACATCTGTAGGCCTGATGAAAGTTGCGAGTACATGGGATGTGGAATAATGTGGGAATGAATAATAGAACTACCAACCCCTAGCAGTGAGTCTTCCTCCAGAAAAGAGGCCAGAGAGGTAACGATATAATTATTGCTTGATACAGTAATAAGACTTACATTTTCTATATACATATGATGCCAAGAACACTGTCCTGTCAACAAGCGACGGTAGTCTTTCAAAGCGACCTGAGAAAAGATGAACGTTATTAATAATGACTCTATGTATGAAGGTTATTATACAAATGTCATGGTGGCTATGAGCATGATGACCCACTAGTAATTGAACAGAAAAAAACACCCGTCCATTTTGTCACTAGTCCCCCACACTTCACCACAGCCACAACACCGTGCGATATTTAAAACTTACAATAGTAGTACAATCAATTTCCGTTCTTCAGGAGGTGCTTGGACGATACCCGAACCCACTAGGTGTTCCCTGGCCCTACAGACTTTCAACACTTCACTTCGTTACTTTATCCATGTAAAATGAAATGTTAATGTTAAAAAGCACTCGTAGGTTGATAAAGTCACATTACTGTATACTATATACTACTTACTTTTATACTATAGACTAGACTATTTACCTTCTTCAACAACAACATCAGTTTGCAAATCTTCATGTTTTCCAAGGCCAATGAACCTCTGGCAGCAAGAAAATTAAACGCTTAGCACTGTCAATTCTATCAACAAAGACCTGCTTGGTATCTTCAGTCTCGAACCAAAGCTCCTGTGGACCCCAGTAGGCTTCTTCTGAGGTTGAGAACACTTCTTAAAAATAAACTTTTGACAGCCATTTTTTGTTTTAAGTTTATGTCATGTCTACTATCTCGTGAGAGCGCGGAAGAAGGCGTATCAAAAGAAGACCGTAAGAATGTGAAGAATGTGCATTATACTGTCAAGGGCGCCTTTTGCAAGACTCAAGTAAATTCATTTTTTCATTTTCGCCATTTTCCCGTTGCATCCGGTCGGAGCTGTCCTGGGCACGCCTTTTTATAGTCAGCATGCTCGTTTAAGAAGCTCGTGCACGCATAATTAGAGCAGCAGCCCCTCCCCCACATGGCCTCCAGGGAGATGCTGTCATGGCTGCCATGTACACTGTAACTTGAGACGCAGTGGAATGGAACCAGGTAAACAACCTGCAATGTCAATGACCCTTGAAGAATGCCTCCCTTGAGTTGCAGCTCAAAACATAAACATTTGTGATTAAATACTATTGTACTGGTAGAACTGTACAATCTATTTTGTACTAGCTAACTAGCTCACAATCATCAATGGCCACAGCTTATATTCTATCCCCTCCGCAGCTTCCTCCACCGAGGGTTGCTAAGGAGAGAGGCGGCCCTAGTGATGAGCTGCGATATACACTGGACAGTTACGAGCCATCTCAAGTCCTCGCGTCTCAAGATAACAGTTACGCTACGGTTGTCAACTCTCAGCACATCTCCACCCAGGGCTATTCCTCAGGCTATGTGACATGCTCCATTGATCCAAAGACACTAGAGCAACCATTGGAGCTGCAGAATACAGCGCTGTACAATAGTCAAGAAGAAGTTCAACGAAAAGACAACACTAGAGGAGTGAGTTTAATCCGTGAAGAATCTATCAGTCTTCAACACAGCTATGGAAGACATGTTGAGGGAGAGTTTGACTCTCTCTGGAAGTCTGCAGACCATCTCCAACATTACCACGACGATAGGCAGGCCCACCAGAGCACTACCACCACCCGCCCTCTTGCCACCATCATGAGGCAACTGCAGGAGGTGCATCCATCACTGTGTGGCTTGCTCAAGAATGCAGACAAACACTTACATCGAGGACAGTTGGTTAAAGCCACACAATACCTCGAACGATGTATACCACAATCCAACGAGTTTCCACGGCTGCAAGCACTTGTTTCGATTCTACTGGGAGGTGTGTATATGCAACTGAAACAACACAAGAAATCCTCTGATAACTATCTCCGATATCTTACATATTGCAGAAAAATACAAGATTTCAAAGGAGTGACATCAACTGAATGCAAACTGGGCATATCGTACACGAAGCAAGGGCTATTTAAACTTGCAGCTAGATGCTTTATCCAATACCTGGAGAACTCTAAGCTGCTGCACGATGATGTTGGAGTTGCGGCTGCTTGCAGTAACCTAGGAACACTCTCCAAGTTGTTGGCTACCCAAAGCTACCGAGCTTCCCTCAAGGAAGGCCTCAGGGAGCAGGCCGGAGAGAGCCTACGCACCAACCTGTATAGAGCTGTGGCCTATTTTGAGCAGCACATTGACATCATGGAGCATTATGGAGACCTGTGAGTTATCTCTCTTCAGTTATACAGGCCCAAATTTTCAATTTTCAAACAAAATATTAGCTATAAAAGGTGTTTTTTCAGAATCAGAGCCTGTTTTCAGAGCTTAAGTAGCATATCAATCAACCTGAAACCTTCTGTATAATTATTGTAGTCTCTATATCTGATGCACAGTGAGAAGCAGTCCCATTCCTATGGCAACCTAGGCTCCTGCTATGAAATGCTGAGACAGTATACACACGCTGTTTTCTGTCACAACAAGGTGGGTCATTTATTTGTCCGATTAAAAAGTTATTGACTGATTGTTTTTACAGCGTTTGGAGATTGTCCGGTTTGTTGGAGACAAAGTATCGGAATGCTACACACTGTGTCACCTTGGTAACTGTTTCCGAGCAACTGGGAAACTGCAAGAAGCAATGGAGTACTATCATTTCGTGAGTTTATTATTACCTTAATTTAACTGTAGGTGATGTGTACATAATATTTGTCAGTGGCGTAGGAAGGGAGGGGGCTCCCCCATCTTTCTAGGCTATTATAAGTAGAGATGACTTATCAAGCTGCACTGTGTAGATAGGCGTACTTTTTTCCATTCAAAAAACTCATTGAGAAATTGCTTCCTACGCCACTGTTTGTTATGCATTCCATTAGCACACATGTGCTTACTGTCCCATGAAGTGTTTGCTTGCCTGTTATCCAGAGCTATGAGATGTCTCAAATGGTCGAGTGCTATCAAGTGGAGATGGTAGCACTACTGAACCTTGGCATCTCTTGTGAGCTCACCAACAACCTGCACAAGGCAATCGAATGGCACACTCTGGTAAATGAAAATAGCATCGACAAAATTTCCAACAACTATATAAAATTAATTATAATTATACGATTTTCTCCCCCAGTACTTGAGTATGGCCGTGCAGCATGGTGACTCGAGGGCAGAGGTCAGAGGGTTCAGCACGTTAGCAGCTCTCTATGAAGAGACAGGACAGACAGTGAAAGCTCAAAACTACTACAGCAAGGTAATTAAGCGATCTAACCCACCACAAACAAGCCTTGTCTTATAGGCCACCATGCACCATTTAGGCAATTTGTTGCTTACAACTCAACATAGTGACTTTGTTCGGATAGATATCTTTGTCTAGTTGCATTGTGTACCTACCCTAATAATACATTAATACATTATCTCTTTGTATGTATACAGCTTGCTGATGTTATGAAAGGCCTCGGTGATAATGATGCAAGCCTCAGGGCAATTAAACACTTAGCGATAGTGCAGAGAAAACAATTGAATAAGAAGAGGAAATTGGATCGTTCCAGAAGACCCCACACTATTACCACTGCTGGGGGTCACTGTCACACCCCATTTCACGCTACCCCTGAGCGCACAGCTTCAAAGAGAAACAAGATGGGGTCATGGCCGCTGCAAAAACAACCAAAACAACTTGTGGCAGCGCCCATCGATAGTGCCGTCTGCTACTCCTCCAGAGTCGTGTTTGAAAACCCAGCAGCCATACTACTGCAAGAGCATTATAGCGAACAAGAAGAGAGCGAGGCAGAAGAATGGTCTAGTCCCGCAAGCCACACTACAGAGGAACGACTGTCGCCTACTGACTCCACCCTCTACTTCCCCTACACTTACAACTCGCAAGATACTAGCTCTGAAGAAATGGACGATCCTCGCTATATTCCCATCAAAAGGGGCCGTTTTAGGGGCTCCCCCCAGCCCCCACCTCTACCCCCTCGGCAGTTTTCGGATAGTGAACTCAGTACGAACAATGGCAGTTATGCAGACCCAGAGAGCACAACAGACTACGAATCCATTCCCAGTATTACTCCCCACACGCATCGGCCCAGCTGCCCTGTACCCCACAGGGAGAGCCCCTCTAATCAATGCTCATCTGTAATATCGACTACCTCAAGTGGCATGTGGGATGAACTGGAGGACCTCACGCAGAGCAGCTGTGTGGGATCTGACACCAGCTGTGGGGGGTCTAACAACAGCTGTGGGGGGTCTGACACCAGCTGTGAGGGGTCTGAGGAGGAGGAGGAGGAGGAGGACAAGGAATGGGAGCAATGGATCAACCTCAGAGACGTCAAGTGAGCTACAAATGTCCTTTTGTGGCAAAAAAGCCTGCATGGGTTATAATTATATGGAAGGAAATCCATGCATCTCTTTGAGGTTCCATAACTTGGATTCTGTGGATCCAATTTCTAAGAAAACAACTTTTCAAATGGTATCATTATTTGAGAGAAAAAAGTATTTGCCAATTTGGCCTTACCATGGATAATAATAGCCCATGGTCCAAGGCCGAAAAATGCTAAATTATTGCCGTGACGAAGTTTTGAATTTAATTAAACACATCATTTGAAAGGTCTCTTTCTATTTGTTTAAACGGAGGGGGGGGTGGTGTCTTTCAACAGCCATAACTTCAGTACAGTTGATCCAATGTCAAAAATGTTAGGATTTTCTGAAAGCTTAAAAAAATTATTTTCAAATGATGTGTTTCAATCCAAAATTTCGTCACGGCCCTAATTTGTCATTTTTCGGCCTTGGATAATGGTACGGATAAATTGGAAAATATTTTTATCTTTAGAATATCAATTTTCAATTTTGATCGTACCATTTGAAGATCTCTTTCTAAGCTTTCAGACCATAACAATTTTGACTTTTGATCCACAAAATTCAAGTTATGGCAGCTGAAAGATTCCCAAAATCATTGATTAAACGGAGGGGGGGGGTCTTTTAACAGCCATAACTTGAGTACAGTTGATCCAATGTCAACAATTTTAGGATTTTCTGAAAGCTTAGAAAAATTCTTTTCAAATGATGCGTTTCAATCCAAAATTTCGTCGCGGCCCTAATTTGTCATTTTTCGGCCTTGGACCATGGGCTATATATAATCCATGGTACGGCTAAATTGGAAAATACTTTTATCTCTCGAATATCAATTTTTATCGTACCATTTGAAAGATCTCTTTCTAAGCTTTCAGAAAACCATAAAAATTTTGACTTTCGATTCACAGAATTCAAGTTATGGCAGCTGAAAGATTCCCAAAATCATTGATTAAATGGAGGGGTGTCTTTCAACAGCCATAGGATTTTTAGAAAAATTCCTTTCAAATGATGTGTTTTAATCCAAAATTTCGTTGCGGCCCTAATTTGTCATTTTTCGGCCTCGGACCATGGGCTATAATCCATGGTACGGCTAAATTAGAAGTACTTTTATCTCTCGAATATCAACTTTGATGGTACCATTTGAAAGGTCTCTTTCTAAGCTTTGAGACAAACCGTAAACATTTTGACTTTCGATCCACAGAATTCAAGTTATGGCAACTGAAAGATTCCCAAAATCATTGATTAATGTATTATGACAGCCAATATGATATCATCCCGGCCCCTACAGTAGTGCCCTGTGTCGAGTGGTCTCCATGACAAGCGGTCAGATACGTAAGAGGAGAGACAATAATATAAAGCCCCCCCACAGCGCCCCCCACAGTATCCCCCACATCATGCCCCCCAGAGAGAACAATGTGAGCTCTTTTATCGATTATCTAAAACTGAGCTGTTTTGACTTTTACTACATTGTGTGATTACTACAGGAGACCTCGAGCCAGTGCACAGAGTCATCGCTACCATCGTGAAACTAAATTAAAGTATATACCTCACAGACAATATTGAACAATAATTCATGTATTATGAGTACGTGCACTGTACGGTACCATGTTTTTGTGGTTTTTATTATCATAATTATTATTATGCCTCGAGGCGTAGCCGCACGAGGGATACGGTAAAGCTGACTGTGTGTGTGTCTGTGTGTCTGTTCCAGCTGTAACTGCTCAACGGTTGCAATGCGACGAAAACTAACAGCTTCTATAGGCTTCTAGCCACGTTCTCTTGGATTTTGATTCGTGGATTAGCAAAACTAAAGCTTCTTTCTCGAGTTATGGCTAGTTTGACTCACATTGAAGGCTGTTGCAGTCTCTTCAGAATCTTTCATAGCATCATCTGTCCGCACAAACTTTCTATTCAACGTATGAGTTAACCTTGCACTAAAGCGCTAGCTTTTTGTTAGCTACAAGACCCAGAAAATACCTGTTAAAACAGCTAGCTAGCAGTAGCCATTTGTGAAATTGATCTCTTTGGACACACCCTTTAATTATTCCTATGGATGTAATGCGCATGCGCGCTCATTCCCCAGATCCAGATCCTCCTGGCAGAATCATATTTTTCTTGAGGGCCTGGTAAGCCACAAAACACTACTATAGATAACAATATGCATGTACACAAGTCTTTTCTTCTTAAATATTATAATTATACACTGCATGAACTACAGATCCAATTTTCTTCTTTCTTGAGGTCCTGGTATTAAAGCCACATAATACAACAATAGATGCTGTAATAAGTCTTTTCTTCTCAGTGACTTTATATAGATAAGCTAACTTTATGAAATAATTATGCACTTCCGCTTATAATTAATTGAAAACAAAATCTTCTTCTTTGTTGCTTCCTAGATCCTTGAGGTCCTGGTATAAGCAGCCACAAAACACAACAATGATACCATAATTATACAATTGCAAGTCAGTTTTAGACAGATTATTTTATACACTTTTTCCTCTTCTATACTTTCTCTTCTATACTTTTGAGCGAAAGCAAATCATGGCGAGAGGCATTAGCACAGCGCCAGCTTGAACACTAGTTATTGCAGTAATATATTTTCGAGTGAACACATTTTTATCTACAAAATATTTACAGTAATCATCATGATAGCAAGATAAAAACACAAAAAATAAAACTGTTACACAGTTGCTGGGACTTCGTGTACGGGGGTAATGGGTGTGGTCTCAGTGCTGTCCAGCTCCACGGCCGAGGATTGTCCAGTGCTGTGGTCAATCTTACGTGAGTCTGAATCTTCAGTCCTCTTGGAGAGAGTTGGACTGCTTTTCGGGGTGGGCTCCGTCTTAAGGTTACTACTGCCCTCCTCATGTCGTTCTTTGCTGTCTGGTGGGGTACTTTCGTTGTCTTCGCTATTTTGTGGTGAATTTTCATCACCCATCAACTTATTTGACTCCTTTGTTTCAGTGCAAGGTTCTTTGACAGGGGGAGAGCCAGTGGTTGCATCGCAAGGTTCTTTGACGGGGGGAGGGCCAGTGGTTGCATCGCAAGGTTCTTTCACAGGGGGAGGATCAGTGGTTGCATCGCAAGGTTCTTTGACGGGGGGAGGATCAGTGGTTGCATCGCAAGGTTCTTTCACGAGGGGAGGGCCAGTGGTTGCATCGCAAGGTTCTTTCACAGGGGGAGGGCCAGTGGTTGCATCGCAAGGTTCTTTGACGGGAGGATCAGTGGTTGCATCGCAAGGTTCTTTCACAGGGGGAGGATCAGTGGTTGCATCACAAGGTTCTTTGACGGGGGGAGGGTCAGTGGTTGCATTGCAAGGTTCTTTGACGGGGGGAGGATCAGTGGTTGCATCGCAAGGTTCTTTCACGGGGGGAGGGCCAGTGGTTGCATCGCAAGGTTCTTTGACGGGGGGAGGATCAGTGGTTGCATCGCAAGGTTCTTTCACGGGGGGAGGGCCAGTGGTTGCATCGCAAGGTTCTTTGACGGGGGGAGGATCAGTGGTTGCATCGCAAGGTTCTTTCACGGGGGGAGGGTGAGGGTCAGTGGTTGCATCGCAAGGTTCTTTCACGGGGGGAGGGCCAGTGGTTGCATCGCAAGGTTCTTTTACGGGGGGAGGGCCAGTGGTTGCATCGCAAGGTTCTTTCACGGGGGGAGGGTCAGTGGTTGTTGTATCGTTATCTTTCTGTGAGGGTTTGTCCGTCTGTTCAGTGGGCAAGTCGGTGTTGTCAGGTGATTGTACTGGAGGGGATTCCCCGGATGCAAAGGGAGTGCTATCAGTAGCCTCGCTAGTTGGTGCAGCTGGACTGTCTTCAATCTTTGGCTCAGATTCGACCTTCTTTAGTGAATTTTTAGAAGCCGTCTTCTCCTCATCAAGTTGTGGGGCATCAGTACCTTCTCCAATACTGTTCACAGGCTGTTTAGCTGGCGGCTCAGCTTCTTCTTTACTCGAGACTTGGTTCACAGTTTTCAGATCAGTTACTTCAACTCCATCCATGTCAGTTTGTGAGTGTGTTGCTCTAGGAGCTAGCGATGCCTTGTCATCTGTAGCCACAATGCTTGCAGATTGGCTCTTTAGTTCGGACCCCAGCCCACCCCCTCTGTTATCCAGGGCCGGCTGAAGAGGGAGACGAGACTGTGAGCCTGAGAGCACGAGGGTAGTGTCTAGTCCGGGGGGAGCAGCTGGTTCTGAGAGTGTGTTCGGTGCACTACGATCCACTGTAGTCATCGCAAGAGAAGAGATCGATTCAACTTTCATTACGTCATCTTTAATAGCAGTCTCCTCTCCTTCGTTTGGTGTGCCATCTTGAGGGGGGGCGGAGTCTGGTTGGCCTTTAGCCTCAAGATCTTGTACAATTGTTTCATCTTCTTTCACAGGCGGAGGTTCAACCGTTTCTTGTTTGGTTTCTTTGTCAGGGGAGATTGGTGGGCTTGATTCCAGGTCCTCTACTGTCAGTTTGACCTGCTCTCCAGTGATGACTGGTGTGACAATCTTTTCCTAAGGGGAGGGGGGTGATGAGAGAACATTATTTTACTTGTAGCTATAATTAACTGCAATGACCCAGCGTTAAATAGAGCATCTTTGAACGGCCATAACTTTAGTTCCGTTGGTGCAACAACATTAATTGGGACCCAGCGTTAAACACCAGCTCCAGCAACACTTACTGTGACAGTACTTGCTGACACTGGTTGTGATTGTCTCTGCTGACCATCACTCCTCTCTTGAGGATGAACTGTGTGTGTGGTATGTGTGTGTGGTGTGTGTGTGGTGTGTATGTGTGTGTGTGTGTGTGGTGTGTGTGTGTGGTGTGTGTGGTATGTGTGTGTGGTGTGTGTGGGTGTAGTAGGTACTGTACAACTTCTAGTAGACTATATTATTTGCAGTCTACAAATTACTGTTGGGGCTAATAGAAGTGCAGACAGTCTATATAATTATGCACAATTCACGATCATGCAAGTGAACACATAATACCAGATGATGAGAACACTAACTCACTTCTAACAGATCTCGAATTCCCACAACCCATTGCTGTCAATACAGAGCATGCAGAAGATCCAACACTGTTACTAAGAGTAACCAGCTTCAGTGTGTGGGGGGGTACTACAGTCCATCCTTTATGGCAGTCATTAATAACCTCAGGGCAGAGTGTATTCAATCAAGATATTAATGGATTCATTTACACACACATACCAAACATCACACAATAACAAGTTTCATGGGGGAACAAATTCATGACAAGACAGAGGAATGCAGACAATTCAAATAATTATGCAAAAATAAATAAAACTGATTCATAAGTCCTGTAAGCTGCTAGGGAGACTCAAGCAAATGAATGTTAACAGAGTCTAGAGCGTTCACTACCCACTGCTCATATGCTCCATCAGGGTACAGCTGAATCATGAACTCTCGGACAAATGTTGGGAACCTGCCCTCCATTATGCTCAGACGAAGGTCACGCATCATCGACAACTGCAGGGGGGGGAAAATAATAATTAAATTACATAATTACAGAGATTTTGCAGTGAACATGGCAGCAAAAAGGGCAAGTTGTGTTCGTCGCTCGTCATTACATCTATTTATTTATTGTACCTAGAGATAATGATAAATACAGTGGATTGCAGTGCACTTGCACAGAAATTGCCATTTGTCGGACGTGTGTGTGTGTGTGTGTGTGTAGACCCACCCACTCACCATATAGCACACATTATGCAGAGAGACAAGGTTGCAGGCCACCGTCTCCTTCTGTGTCATGAGGGAGTGAATGTAGGCCCTACTGTGGTTAGTGCACGCCACACAGGGGCAGTTCTTATCAATTGGCTCAAAGTCGGAAGCAAATTCCCTCTTTTTGAGGTCCACCTGACCCCACGAAACCAACGCCACACCAAAGCGCTGCAAGGACAGCGGAGTGATATATGAAATTACATGATTGCATGTACACTCACACCAGTTCTGGTTGGGTACACACAGTCGTACATGTCCGCACCTAATGCACTGCACACAACAAGATCCACTGGAAAACTGTGAGGGAAAAAGAGCAAAATTTCTAAATTTTGTGCAAGTAAGCTAATGAAATTGTGAGATTTTAACTGCAAGCAAGTACAGTGCATACCCCACTCCCATGATGTATCGTGGCTTGTTCCTAGGCAACAACGATGTGCAGAGTGTGACAATCCTCCAGAATGAGTCCTTGGCCTCCCCTCCACTGAGACCCCCCACAGCGTAACCAGGGAGATCCCGTGCAACCATCGCTATACAGGGGGGGTAGCGAGGAAGAAAGAGTACAAAATCTAACTAGATGCGCTAAAAAAAGTTATACCTTCGACACACTTTCTTCTGAGGTCTTCTTGCAGACCCCCCTGGATTATTCCAAACAGGTTCTGAGCCTGAGGGCGTGTGTGAGCTCCCATACACCTGTCCAGCCAGCGCACAGATCGCCACATGGCCTCCTCCACACGTGCTCCAGTGGTTTTTACGTGCACCACGTCATCTAATTGCATGATGATGTCAGCTCCGATGGTGTTCTGTATCTGAATGGAGTGCTCGGGAGTGAGTAGCATCATACTGTCATCATGGGGGGACTGGAAGCGAACACCTTCCTGTCATGGGGGGGGGGGGTATTGTCATGGGGGGGGTATTGTAGTTGGCTAGCATTAGTATTGTACTAGTACATGTTACCTCGGTGATCTCAGCTAACTTGAGCAACGAGACCATTTGGAAACCGCCGCTATCCTAAAGAGATGGGAATATATAAACGCATGAATAATATAATTATTGTTGAGAACAATTACACAGTCAGTTACAGACACTGACTCACAGTGAGCAGACCTCGGTCCCAACTCATGAACTTGTGCAGTCCACCAACTTTCTCCATAACCTCACAGCCCTGTAACAGAGCATCGATTATAAACAAATGGTATCTAATTATAGTCATTCATTCCGTGCTATGGATAAGTGCAACCAGTACGCGCACACACACAGGACAACTGCTCACAGGCCTGTTCCCCAGATGGTAAGTATTTCCTAGCATGATCTGACAGTCAAGATGGACCAACTGTTGAGAAGTGATTCCTTTCAATGTTCCCTGTGTACCTACTGGCATGAATACTGGTGTGTCCACAGTGTGATGGGGTAGAGTCATCGAGGCCACTCTAGCTTTAGACACTGGGCATTCAGCTAGGATCTTGAATGTGAGCGCACCTTTCATCATGGCTTGAGTACTCTCCTCTGTGCAGGTAGCCATCTTATTACACGTGGTTTAGCGCATGCGCAAGGAAATGATCCGCAGAAGTTCTACTGCGCATGCTTGAAACCACATGTATTGTCATAGTGATAGAGGGGGCGTGAACTAGAAAACATGTCAGCAAGCAGTCTTCACAGCCATGTTTCTGCGGATACTAGCAGCCACAAAGAGTTGTCCTACTCTCACATTATGAGTGAGAAGATATCACAGATGTAAGTTACAGTGTACATTAGGCCATAGCATGTCCTGTAGGTGCTACAACACAACACTTTACTCCACCATAGGCTGACCGAGGCTCAGACACTGTGTGATAATGGAGAATGCAATAAAGCTATTGCTAAACTGAGTCGAGCCATTGTACTTCAACCTTTGAACTCTGAACTATTTGAGAAACGAGCTGAAGTATATGTAATCATCCGAAACTATGACTTGGCCATTGCCAACTTCCAAAAAGTTCTATCTCTAAGAATAAAAGACGATAACATATTCGATCGTATTGGACAAGTGTACTGGGTGCGTGGGGAGGAACTGTATGCTGAGGGGAGATACAGACAAGCTCTGGAGGTGTATGAGCAGGTGGCAGTGTACAGGCCCGAGGATAGGAACATCGTCAAGAGGAAGTGAGGGCACACACAATGTTACTGCGCGAGTTGGTTTTTGCAACTGTTTTCACTTCTGAAATGCAAACCTTATTAGAGAACATGACAGTGTACACAGTGGGACTACCATTGCCTTTATACACTATTCTACACACTCGAGGTCAAGTAGTCCAGCATTTCTGCTTTTTTATTTACTGTAAAGTGAGGTGAAAAGGGTTGTAATCTTTTGTCACATCTGTCCATTTTAAAAGTTGGTGTGATAACTATATCCTTTACAGGATTTCTTGTCTGCAGTCTCTTGATCGCTATGAGGAGTGTGTGGAGATGATCAGACAAGAGTTGGAGGCTGACCACACTAACCCTGAGCTATACATACTCAGAGCCAAACTAAAGCGCCTCTTTGGAGATGTGAGTACGCCCCTGTGATTATAGTATTTCTGATCTAAGCATGTCATGCGCCTTAGATTTTTTTAGCTACGTTTTTGTTGAAATTGCCAACTGCCCTTTAAAATATTCAGTTTTGTATAAAGTATCCTCCTTTATACAGACCTCTGCAACGTACTACGATGTGTGTAGTGCTCTGACCCTTGACCCCTGTCACTCAGTGGCTCTGGCCATGAAGGTAGAGCTGGAGGAGTTAGCACAGCAGTGCAAGAACCAGGTCAGCACATCCCATCTCTGTTTGCCTTGAAAAATTCGTTCTACAAAAAATTTTATCCGTACAATTTACGTACGTAGCTTACTAAGGTGACTGGTTGCTCTCTCCTCAGGCTGTTCATCACAGTCTGGTGGGGCGTAAGCTGGATGCTCTCAAGAAAATATCCACTGCTATAGAGACTGACCCAGCTGTTGCAGAGTACCACATATTCAGGTCTAGTGGGGTGGGTGATTAAGGCCGTATAGCGGGTTATTTTCGGATGGTGGACATTTTCGTAGATTTCGTATTGAAGAGAATCATACGAAAACTACCGAAAATTAATGGGTCGTTCGTACGAAAATTGCCCGCTATACGGTATGTTATGTGCTGAGCTACGTGTAATTAATGAGGGTTTGTGCCTCTATTCAGAGGTGCCCTGTTTCGAAGGCTGAAGGATTTTCAAGCTGCAGTCGATGATTTCCTGACAGCCATGGATAAAGTGTCTCATCAGCAGGACAGTGACGTGTATGTGAATGCCTCTAAACAGTTGGTGCTCACTTATAATGACTTTGCAATGGAATGCTTTCGACAGCGGCATTTCAACGAAGCCGTACTGCTACTGAACAAGGCTATAAAGGAGGAAAAGAAAGAGAAGGGGCTGTACTTGAACAGAGGAGGTACAGAATTAAGCCTGCCAACTGCTATTAAACTTAGATTTAACGTCTGCATAATTAGGAAAATGTTCATAACAGTACAATTGATATCCCAGATTGTTTCTATCGGCTGAACGACCTCCCCTTTTCTCTGGCTGACTACCAACAGGCCCTGGAGTTGGACCCCAGTGACTGGGACGTGAGCTGTCGTATTAGCATTGTGTACTGTGAGCTGGGGGTGGAGTGCTACAGCAGGGAACAATACTCCAAGGCTGAGGCCCACTTCACGGCAGCTATACGACACAACCCTAAAGTCAGCAGATTCTACGTATGTAGGGCAAGGTCAAAGTTCACTCAAAATGTCAGTTAATAATTTTTTGTTTGTGTGGTAGGTACATTATAATTATAATAACGTTATAATAACGGTAAAGCTGACTGTGTGTGTGTGTCTGTTCCAGCTGTAACTGCTATCGTAGTTGCAATGCGACGAAAAGTAACAGCTTCTATAGCCACGTTCTCTTGGATTTTGATCTGTTCTAATGACTTTTTCGGTATATATCTTTCCTTTATTAAGCTGTTAGTTTTTGTAAAAAAAAATATTAACGAGGGATCACCCAGGTAGTACAAGTACTAGTAAGTCCCTCTCATTCTCGCCAATCCGGAACCCACTGCAGGAAGTGAGACTAACCTTCGACACACTAGGCCCCAGCACTCTGGCCACCACGAGATTCTCACCACATGATGTAGGTTAACCACTCAATTGAATAAACAATCGATACAGCAGGGTATAGAACCCGGGACGACTACAGAGAGGTTCACTAGGTCAAGTAGCTTACCCACTGGGCTAATAGCCTCGTCGAGAAATAAAGGATTAATTTATGCTTACATAATCATCATTTGCTATTAATTAAAGAGAAAGAAAAGAAAGTACATTACCTGGATTCGAACCAAGACCTCCCGCTTACTAGTCAAGCACCCTACCATTACACTAGAATGAATAACTGGTAAAGGTCGTCTTTATTAACGCATAAAATGAGTCAAATCTACCTGTGAAACAGTATGTCACCTTTAGGTACTGAGATACTTACTACTGACGCAACATTTTTACAAATTTATAATTTTGTCTTATTTTTCACAGAATGTATCTGGTACTAAAGAGGATCTGATAGCAGCTTTGACCCTTGACCCCAACAACGAGGAGTGCGTGTCACTGATTGCCCGCGCTTTACCCGGCAAAACCAACCACGATCTACTCAACAGCCCGGAGGCAGAAGCATGTAAAAAACAACTAGAAAATGACATACAGAAACAAACTGGCCACAAGAAATATCACTCCAATCCGAACGAGTTCAGTTCAACATCTGTGGCAAAACTACTCCGTGAATTAGATTTGAAATTTGAAGTCACTGTTGATTCAAGCTCAACCATCAAAGATATTATATCTGAAGACTCTGAAATGGTTGAGTCAGAGCCACTGACCACAGTCACCACTGAGGGTACACTGGCCAGTCAAGTGGAGGAAGAGGACGAAATGGTCCCTAGAAATTGGACTGTATTATGCCACCCCCTCCCAGAGCTGACCTCTGACCCCCAGGGAGTGATGCCCGTCTTAAGAGACTGTTTGAAAGAGCACTCGTTTCATAAGAAGATCTACTACTCAAAAAAGAATGTATGTGCATGGGTACACTATACAAATACCAGCTTCAAAATAATATATTGTTTTTTTTGCCGCCATGCAGGCTACGGAGGATGTCAAAAGAGTGTTAAGAATTCCCCCTGAACTGGCTAGACCCATTAAAGTTAAACTTGAATGACCTTTCTCTCAGCTAGCTATTTAATATTAGTAATTAATTTTAACCGCGGTGTATAAATAGACGATTTTTCTCTAACATAACTAAAAAATGAATACTAGGGGGCGGGGCTGGTTGCACTTCTTGGGGGAGGGCTGTTCAATTAACAGTCTCCATGGTAATCACATCTTGAAAATCTATAAAAGAATAGACACAAGATGAGCAGGAAGGAAATGGGCGCTCTGGGATCTCAGAGGGAGTCACTATCATCCAATCCCTTACTAATGGCGGTGAGTGTGATATTGAAGTAGCTAGCTGACCAGCTCCAACCACACACACACTCCAACTACCCCCTCCACACACACACACCCACACACTCCAACCACACACACACACACTCCAACCACCCCCTCCACACACACACTCCAACCACCCCCTCCACACACACACACCAACCACCCCCTCCACACACACACACACACACACACACACAGTCAGAGGTGGGTAAGCCTCGGAGGAGAGGGTTCACTCTACCCAATGCAACGTTCACATACGGCATAAGAACTGAAAATAAAGATGGTGGAGCATCAGAAGGTGAGGGTAGGAACATTTCCTAAAGAGCTTATTCATAAAAATAATTATGGAAAAGCTATATTAATAGCTAGCTACATACAGCAACGCAATGATTATAGCTAACAGTTGTATCCTCCCTCCTCCCAGCCATGTCCAACTGGCATGCCCACCGACCCTCGGCTGGTATCAAGAAGATACCCCAGCGTGACTTCATAGCTCTCAATAAGAGGGCTATCTGTAGTGGTCTCACCACGGCACAGGAGCAGACCCAGTACAGGGCCACTCACAATATATGGCGCAGAGATGATACTATGACCTCCGAAAAAAACACTCCAAAGTTCAGTGAAATGACCTTTGGAATGTCTACCAGGTAAGTGTAAATAGATGACGATATGGCAATAGAGAATTTTGCTCTTGGGGAATATTACTACCTACTCAGTATTGATTTTATAATACTAAGCTAGAGTCATAGCCCCCCCCCCCCACACACACACACACACATTATGACCTCCTCCACACACAGACCCTCCACTCCTATATTTGATCTCATGGAGAACAAATATCAGGAGGCGTGGCTACAGGAGAGGAGAGAGTACGAACGAAAACAGAGAGAGAAGATGTTACAGAAGAAATTGCAGGACAAGAAAGTGTACGAGACCCGGGCGTCCCTCATGAGACACTACTCAGAGCCAGTGGCCTCACCACCACTCTGGAAGATGACGCGATGGGCAGAGGTAGGGAGGGGGAGGTTGAGTACAACCCTTCACTTCACTTGAAATGTGGAGAAAACATAAGTTAACCACTAGCTACAGTGTACACAGTGGAACCACATAATAAGGCTCTGCACACTAGTCTATATTGTACACTTGAGGGTCAGTAGTCTGCTTTTGCTTTTCAAACTTTATTTCAAGTGAGGTGAGAAGGGTTGTATTCACTGAGGCTGTGTTCACTTACATTGCAGCTTTGTAGTTACTTATCAACGCCCCCCCCCCCCCCCCTCAAACACACACACACAGATTGAGCCCCAGTTACAGACATTTCGCTCAGAGAAGGAACGATCTGTGGCCTTTCATCAACATTCGTTGGATGCCACCTCGAGGGTGGGTGTGTTTGGACATGGCATTTATCAAGCAGCACAGTCTTGATAATTTTAACTCATCCCCATATAATAATAATTATAGCTAGCTTGATTACACCATCATGCTCTTATCTAATGTGTCAATTATACCACTTTTTGTGTTGTATTCTACTCAACTCAATGATAATTAAGGGGTCAAAATAACATGTGCAATAAACAGTTCGGGGACAACAAAAATAAGTGATTATGTTTTGAAAAGTAAGTAAGCCTTTACAACAGAAAAATAATTTATTACCAGTGAAGTTTAAGAAAATAATAGCTATTACTATGAAGCTTACAAGTGTTAGGTGGTGGTGGTTGCCCCATGCATGCGTTGGGCCACTGCACAGACTTGGTGGATGTCTGGTCGATCATCTGGGTTAGGGTTAATACACACACCCACCAGGTCTCGGAGCTGTGTGTGGTGTGTGTGTGTGTGTGTGTGTGTGTGTGTGTGTGTGTGTGTGTGTGTGTGTGTATGTGCACAAGCCTAATCTTAACAGTACAAAATGCTTTACGTTTGTTTCTAACCATGCAGATATTAACGACACAACAACAGACCCGAGGGCTGTACCCACATCTTGGGAGTAGATGTCTCCAGGGAGAGGAGGGTAGTCGCACTTCTCAATCTTCTTACACAGAGAGTAGAGATTCATCTTGTCCCCATAAAAGGGTGATTGGAGGGCAGCCATTTCATAGAGGAGGCAACCTAGCGACCATAGGTCAGACTTGAAGTTGTAGCCATTCTCATGGATTCTCTCTGGAGACATGTAGTACGGAGTGCCAACTGTGTGTGTGTGGGGGGGGGGGGGGAGTACTAGAGTACAGTCAAATAAAGCATGAAATGCTAGCTGTGGGGGGAGGGGGGTAAAGAAATTCTATAGATATCCCCCAGTGGTGTGTACCGAGGGAGTGAGCTGCTGTAGTCTTGGAGCTGAAGAATCTGCCCAGACCCAGGTCCCCCAACTTGACCACAGCAGAGGCTGTCACAAACACATTGGCTGGTTTGATATCTGTATAATAATTATAGAAACGATAATTATGATATGAACTTCTTCGTATAGTGTTGTATGTACCTTTAGTTAACATAATGTCGGTCGCTAAAACAAACTATTGGCTACAGAATGGAGGAGTTCTGTGCTGCTCCCAACAATCCCTGACCGTACTAAGCTGGTACCCTGGCTCACCTCTGTGCATGACCCTCCTGGAGTGCATGTGGTCGAGGGCACTGCACAGTTGAACAAAGTACCGCCATATTGTACGCTCGGGGATCAACTGTTTCTTTTTCTTGAAATGCTGAAGAGGGAGGGAGTGATAGTGTGTGTGTGTGTGTGTGTGGGGGGGGGCACACCTTTATCATTCTGGAGAGGTCCCCAGCATCTGCTAGCTCCAATACAATGTTTAACTGTGTGTGTGTGTGTGTGTGTGTGTGTGTTTGGGGGGGTGTGGACGTGCGTGTGTGTGGACGTGCGTGTGTGTGTACAACACAGTACGTGTCCCTCTCCACTAAGCCAGTACAGTGGCATGTATAATCTTACCTCATTATTCTCCACAAAGGAGGCCAGGTACATGATCACATTGGGGTGGTTCAGTTGCTGAGGGGAGGGGCACTCAATCACTAGCTGGTACATACACTATAGAATCATTATAACTGCCACAACATTTCTGTACTATGTAAGGGAAGCTATTCTTCAGATACAAATTTCCTCGAATACCTATTAAATGTACAGGTCTGGTAATGGATAGTAATACTCCTACAGCCGCAAACATTCTGCCAGAGTAGCTAGTATGCCACAGTGGCTAGTATGCTATGAAGAGGTCTCACCTTCAAGAGGTCAATCTCTTTGATGCAATCCTGCCGTGCCTTGGCATCAACCATCTCAAATATCTGTATCTTCTTGAGAGCGACCACTTGTCCATCCACCGTATTGCGAGCACGATACACTATACTGAACTGACCCTGACCAATCTTCTTTTCAACCTGCAGCAGGGGAAATTGTATTGACTAGTTTCTCAGTACACTCCGGCTATGCATGTATATACGTGGGTTAAACTGGTAGGCTACAACCTATAGGGGTCTGACAGAGCTAATAACATTTGTAAATCGTGGGCGTATGTATGGAGAGGTCTATACACTGCTCTCTGTTGTCAGAGCACAGAGGGCTTGTAGTGTATCCACTGCACACGTGCCTGGAAGTGTTTGAGTGAGGTATAATACTCGGGTGTAGTGTAGGGGATAAGAGAGGGGGTGTAGGCTTGTGCAGGGGGGCTGGAGGGATCACTCGAGGGGCCACTCCCTAGTGAGACTGGAGGCTCGGCCATGACACTATCTTTCTCTGTAGACTCTTTGTAGCTTGCTTTGATGCTTGTCCCGTGCTGTTGCTTGTTGTTGCTTTGTTTAATTAATCAAACGAATAATAATTTTATTAATTTCAATATTACCTTAGCCCTGCAATAGCTGCTTTTCTCTTATTTAGATCTAGCTGCTGTGACGTGTGAACGTCACTATCAATGATCTTGCGGTGTACATGCGGCCCGTCAAACGCGCGCAGTTAGCTTCTGCAGATTGTTTGTCTATTAAACCACTATTATCAATGCAAACAGTCCCTTAGCTCAAGCTGAAGAAGACAAAATTGTTTAGTTCTGGTTCAACAGGATTGAAAGACTATAATTCAAGTGACAAGCTTGATGTTTATGAACGCATCATAACAGACCCAAAAATGCCCTCTGTACGTGCTTTGTACTACAATCTTTATTTTCACCTCCCTGACCTAAAAGATAAAGTTATTTTGGACCTACCATGTGGCCTTGGAATAAAAGCTAGAGATTTCATTGAGAACCATGGTGCAAGAAAAGTTATTGGAGTTGACATTGCAGTTGGATATTGCAAAGGAAAGGTCTACTGCTGCTGACATTGAGGATAGCCGTATTGAGTATTTTTGCCATGATGCAAAGGTGGTTAAAAAGATCTCCAAAAGCTTAGCTGATGTTTGTGTTTCAGCCCATTTGACTTGTTTTGCTGAAAACCTTGACGAGCTTGTCAAGATAGGACAGAGTATACTTCTCAATCTGAAAACCGATGGCCGTTTGGTTTTAATTGGTTGTTCACTGAACAAAGAAGATGTGCATATAATCAAAAAGAAATATGCAGCATTTGGTCAGCCGGTTACTTATCTAGATCCTTGGTGTGGAAACAAATACATGCACTCCTCGGAAATTAGTGACAAGTATTCAAGAATTTCAGTTTGAAAGTTGTGTTTGGGAATCCGATGCTATTGTAGAAGCTTTCTTAAAGGCAGGGTTCTCTCGAGTTGAGCTGCATCCTTACAAAGTTGATCCTGATTATGATGGCAGTTATAGCCTGCCAGAGTATTTAACATTGGTAGATGGTAATTTTGTAGTTGCTATTAAGCATGCATGGATGAACCCTCTGCAGGGCTTGCAAGGCTATATAACAAAAGTATCTGTTATACGCTCTCGGTTTTATTCATACACTCCTGGTTGTCTGCAAGGCAACAAAAGTAGGTTATTATACATGCCAATTTGTGCCACAAACAGATTATTGCCAATAAATTATATTGGTCCTATTTATAGTTGTAGTATATAATTATATAAGATGTACTCTTTTAGGCCCTTGACCACAATCTACTACGGAGCTTGCAAATTTTTGTCTGTGAACACAATATACATGTAGAGGGGCGGGAATTCCATTCCAAGCAGGCGCATTAATTTGTGTAAAAGAACTGTTAACAAACCACAGCATGTGACCACATGTATTGTTCGTGGTGTGTGTGTAAAAGAACTGTTACCAAACCACAGCATGTGACCACATTTATTGTTCGTGGTGTGTGTGTGTGATTATTAGCTTATTATATGCTAGAATAATATATACACCCATGCATTTAAAATGTGGTTTGACAGTTACGTAGTATGACACACTTATTTATACCGAAGTGATTCTGCAGGTATATAATGTATTACTAAGGAGCTTATAGCCGGATTATTTTTGAGCAGTAAAAAAATTTGACACAGTGATTTTTGTGAGAAAAATTTCGTGGAAGTCAGCTTGCCCACAAAAATGACGAATATACTTTACCCCACGAAAATTACCCGTTTTGGGTAGAGGGTGGGCTCAGGTCTCCAAAAGTGCAATAATTATAATTATCGTATAACTAGTTATTGGCATGCACTCACTCCTTGATCCCAGGCCGCACTGAAGATGGAGGGCTAGCATCAATCCCAGGCCATACTTCCTCTGAATTAGAGGCCTGTGGAGCTCACCATATGCATGCAATATGCCATCTGGCACTACATTTCATGGAAGCCAGATGTTTCATCCCAGAGGTAACGTCTGGCAAATTACACATGAGCTACTTGTGCTAGCATTGATAAGTAGTTTATGGTTAGAGGAACGTGTGAAACCAGATTTGCCAAAATACATTTTAACAGTTTGCGAGACATGCAGAGGTCAAATTTTTATGTATATATATACAGTATATCGTAAGGAAAAGACAATAAAAACTGTACAAGCGATTCTTAAGAAAACTTAATATTTCGTAATGATTACTATGTTAAATGTGTACACGGCTTCAATCGTATTATCTTTGTATTGCTCATCGAGCTCTTTGATCCCATCTTCAATCTCATCATCTGTGAAGCTTGACAGTGACGAATATCCTCTGTTTCTCAGGAAACTAAAACAATCTTCTTTCGCTAGCATTCGTTTCTCGTGATCAGAAATCCACCTTGCCCTAAGCCCCTGAGATTCGACAAGTTTAACAATCTTTGGGTAGTCAACAAACTGAAACAGCTGTCGTGCCTTTTGGAACAGGAGAGGTGCAGAATCTGGCGTTGTACATAGCAACAAACAAACTCCATCCTGCGTAAGCATTCTTGCCACTCCTTCAAAAACTAAAGCCGGATCCTTGAAATGGTGGTAACATCTGATCACTAATATTCTGCTGAAAGTTTTTCCTTTGGACTCTTTTGAGGAGAAGAACTTTTCAGCAGTAGCGAGAACTGTTTCTATGCCTTCTTTTTTCTTCGCTATTTCCAACATAGACTCGACAGGATCGACACAAATTACAGGAGCTTGTAGAGAATACTTTTTTGACAGCAGGTGACCAATTTCACCAGTTCCTCCTCCAATGTCTAATACGGTTTCAGTTGAGCTAAACTGAAGCTGTCGTGATATTACACTGATAACAGCTGAAGAAAACCCACCATATAAATTGTCATAGCAGTAGCCAATCTCGGAATAGTGGTTTATAACAAGCTGACCTGCAGACTGAAAGAAAAATCAATACATGAACAGCATCAAAAAGAACTGGGTAGATCTACCTGCTTGCTTTGAAGTTGTTCAATGACAGCCATAGAACCTTCTAATGTTGGGGGAATCTCTCTGTGTTACCGTTAGTTAAGAGTTACTGTTAGCTACTATCTACTCTTGATACAAGCAGGAGTGCTGCACTCGTACTCCTGATACTACGGTGGCCCTATACTTGATAGTTCAAATGCCTAGTTGGTAGTTCGCAGTTGATACTTGATAGTTCAACGGCGTAGTTGGTAGTTACATAGATTACTACTTGATAGTTCAAATGCCTAGTTGGTAGTTGGCAGTTGGCAGTTGGCAGTTGGCAGTTGGGAGTTGGCAGTTCGCAGTTGGTAGTTGGCAGTTGGTAGTTGCATACTAACTATCTATGGTAGATGGCATGCAGTTGGCAGTTGGTAGTTTGTGACCTTTAAACTTCGCAACAAAGGGTTTCTCTTAGTGTATTATACAATGTATAAGCCCTACTTATACATTGTATAGTGGACACACGTTAGTGCCGTCTGAGGCCAGTAAACTTAAAAGACTACATCTTGTACGCCATGCAGTTAGCAAATGATATGTTGTATATAGATCTTTGCACTGCCTCTAATCTGTTAACCATAACTTTAAATGGCCTCAATAGAATCTAAGATTTGCCATGCAAAACCTGTTTCTATAATGCTCCCCCCCCCCTACCAGGAATATAGGTGCATGGGGATTAGTTACCTCCCTACCTAGATGTGTAGACTCTACATATAAAGATTAATATTGCCGTCTTAGGCCAGCTTAGCCTCGAGGCTAAGGCTAAGGCCAGCTAGATCTATTGGTGTCAGTATCATAATTTTAACTGCAGGCTAATTATTGTTGCAAAGTTTAAAGGTTACGAACTACCAACTATACCAACTCCCAACTGCCAACTGCCAACTGCGAACTACCAACTTCCAACTGCCAACTCCCAACTAGCAACTGCCAACTACCAACTATAGAGTAGCACTCAGGGCCACCGTACGATACAAGTGATACCCAAAGTTTTTATAGTGCTGCGGTCACGTGGTATAAGTCAGATATGCCACACCTACTCGGAGGATATGCACCCTATATATGATATATCCTCCGCTCCGCCTCGGAGTAACCACGGTAGCGGAGGATATATGGGTGCATATCCTCTTCTTAGGTGTGATATCCTATACTTGTGACCACCAATGAATTGTGCGCGTAGAAAATAATGAGAGCCTGCGGCCTGGTCTCGAGGCTAGGCTCGACCTAGCGTCTCTGGTGAACTGACGACCTTTCCCTGTTCCAGTCAAACAACCACGTGGCTGTGGGCGTACCCTATTTAGCCTTCTAGTTCTAGCTCTGAACACGAATTTACATGTAAATAAGTTGCCATGGCCTATACTGAAGTGTCCCGCTGTGTGGTGAGTGGAGTGGAGGTGAGGAAGCTGAGGTCTACCAGGACAGGCCTGACTGTGTGTCTGGCTCAAGTGGAGGGGCCTCTGGTCAACGGATACTTCTGTCTTGGTGATTTGCTATTTTATAGTGATGTACTGCTAATTGTATCATGTCAATTATTGTTATATCGTACAGCTTACCTAAATAGGGGACGTATGTAATTTAACATTTCCAGTGTGTACAGTAACCATGGTAATACTCTCCTGTAGCAACGGAAGCGCACGATCACGACGGCCTCCCTCACACTCTAGAACATCTCGTCTTCATGGGCAGTGAAGATTATCCTTATAAGGTAATACCCTAACATTAACACAATGTTGGGACACACTACATGTATTAGTAGGTAGTTCTACTACCATTGCTCGATATCCCCCCCCTCCCAGGGTGTGCTGGATATGCTGAGTAATCGTTGCCTAGCCCAAGGCACTAATGCTTGGACAGACGTGGACCACACCTGTTACACTGTCACCACGGCTGGCAGTGAGGGGTTCCTCAATCTCCTCCCCATCTACCTCGACCACATCCTCTACCCAACACTCACTGTGCGTTAGGGAGACAATCTCTGTATTTAAATTGTACGCTAATATAAAATAATTATAATGCAGTTTTAAGTAGCATAAAATATACAAATTATGAGCATAATAATACTAGGTTGCATTGATGATACTATTGTACACCCCTCCACACACACACACACCACACCCCCGCCCACACACACACACACACCCGCCCACACACAGGATTCAGCGTATGTGACGGAGGTCCACCATGTCAACGGCCAGGGGGAGGATGCCGGGGTGGTCTACTGTGAGATGCAGGCTCGTGAGAACACTCCAGAAAGCCTCTCAATCTTCCAGCTCTATCAGGACATGTATCCAGGGAGGTGTGGCTACAAGTCAGAAACAGGAGGACTAATGAAAAACTTACGAGAAAGTACCTCTAATAAAAAAGTAAGATTTATTCGGTTTTGTTTTTTGAGCTTCAGATTTTGCTTTTAGGTACGAGACTACCACCACTCCTACTATCGTCATGACAACATGTGCCTCATAGTAACAGGTCAAGTGGACCCAGACAAACTGTTCAAAACTCTTCAACCATTTGAAGACAAGATAGTCAGCAAAGTAAGTCCACTGACCTAGACAACTATAATTATTTTGTAATAATCACAACGCCCCCCCACAGGGCCCCCTACCAGCAATGGCTCGTCCCTGGCAGTCTTCCGTACCCCCACTCACTGACACGGTTACGAGGGATATCCCCTTCCCCACAGCGGAGATGGAGGATGGTATTGTGAGGGTGTGTGTGCGTGGACCCTGCGCCCTGGACCGCTACGCTATGGCAGCTGCGGGTGTTGTCATGGAGTACCTCTCAGACACACCAGTGGCTCCAATACAACGAGACCTTGTTGAAGTGAGTTAGACTACACCTACCTTTGTCACAGGTATTTGATCTAAACAGCGTTGATAGAGCATCTTTGAACAGCCATAACTTTTGTTGGTCCAATAATGTTGATTTTCTGATTTTTCTACAAAATACCATGTGTATTTTTCCAAAAATAAGAAATTAGGCCTGTTTCAAATTTGAGATTTCCGCATCCATCTGAAAGAGCTCCTTCTAAGCTTTCAAAAAATTTGGACCATTAGAACTCAAGCTAGTTACAGAGCTGATTCTGGTGACCAGTTACTCCCACACACACCCATACGCTTAGATTGAGGACCCATTTTGCTCTGATGTTGAACAAATTATTGTCGAGAATCGTGAAGTGTTGTTGGGCTTCACGCTACAGGGAGTGCCTGTAGACAAGCTGGACGTCGCTCCGAAAAAGTAACAATACTAGTTGAATAATATTACTCTAGATTGTATACTCTTGTATACTCTTGTATACTCAGGGTCCTGGACGTCCTTGAGGGGATTGCCAATGGAAAAGAGGCTATAGATGAGGAAAGAATGACTGCCATTATCAAGAGACAAATACTGAACATCCACAATCAAGTACGCTCACTAACGACTATACGTATGTTCGTGTCCTTTAACCTTTGTATCGTGCAGGTGGAGGAGGTTCCACATGAGTTCTTTGCGTTCACTATTATTGGAGACTTTCTGTTTGGGGATTCCCCTGGGGATTTCCCCTCGTACCTGAACCAGGAGCCGAGACTGAGACAGCTGCTCAGTGAACCACCCTCCTTCTGGACGGCCCTGGTAGGGAAGTACTTCATCGAGAGACCTCACGTCATTGTAAGTGGAGTGAACTTGTTTTATATGCTACTAGTGTGCATCCATTATACAGTAGAACCTCGATTATCCGGACACCTTGGTTCCAGAAGCAGGCCGGATAAGTGAATATGCCGGATAATCAAATAGATAAACCACGCCTTGATCCACCCACTTTATTGATAAACAGCAGTGCCACATGGTTGTCTGCGCATGCGCAGAAGATAAGCAGGCATGTATCCATGGTAACAGCTGCAACGCGCATGCGCGTTTGAGGGACACGCCCATTTTCTGATCTGATAACAAGAAAACTGCCAAGCCGGATAATCGAGGTTCCGGATAATGGAGGGCCGGATAATCGAGGTTCTACTGTAAAAAGAATTGTACCATTGGAGTGTTTGTAGAGTTACTAGCTGTACATGTAGCTAGTAGCCCCACCCACCACACACTCACAGTGACTAGTAGCCCCACCCACTCACAGTGACTAGTAGCCCCACACACTCACAGTGGCTAGTAGCCCCACACACCACACACTCACAGTGACTAGTAGCCCCACACACCACACACTCACAGTGACTAGTAGCCCCACCCACTCACAGTGACTAGTAGCTCCACACACCACACACTCACAGTGACTAGTAGCCCCACCCACCACACACTCACAGTGACTAGTAGCCCCACACACCACACACTCACAGTGACTAGTAGCCCCACACACCACACACTCACAGTGACTAGTAGCCCCACCCACTCACAGTGACTAGTAGCTCCACACACCACACACTCACAGTGACTAGTAGCCCCACACACTCACAGTGACTAGTAGCCCCACACACCACACACTCACAGTGACTAGTAGCCCCACACACCACACACCACACACTCACAGTGACTAGTAGCCCCACCCACCACACACTCACAGTGACTAGTAGCCCCACACACTCACAGTGACTAGTAGCCCCACACACCACACACTCACAGTGACTAGTAGCCCCACACACCACACACTCACAGTGACTAGTAGCCCCACACACTCACAGTACATGACTATATGACCGACCCCTATATGCTGTTTTTGTATTAAAATGTTCATAGTAAAAATGTATTGCTTCATTCCGTGTCATCGTGCAGGTGTGTGGTCGACCTGATTCTGAGTTGGCAGTCTCTATACAGGCCCAGGAGGCCAGTCGAGTGGCAGAGCGTGTGCAGCAGTGGGGGGAGGGAGGGCTGAAGGAGAGAGCACGCATTGTTGAGGAGGCATGTCAACAAAATGAGGTATGTTACTCTAGCTTGAGTCAATAGTCATCAATGTGTAATGCTTCTCCTAGGCGCATCTTTTAGAATAGTCTCTCCCCCACACTCACACACTCACACACACACACACACACACACATACACAGATCCCCGCCCCCACTTCACTGACGAGCTCCCTGAGTGTCCCTGGTATAGAGTCTATTGTGTTCCACCCTCTCAGTGTGGCAGCCAACTACATGACGTCAGACCAGCTGCCCCCCTGTGTGGGAATGGCCGTGGAGAAACTACCGTTCGTGTTTCAACTCAACCAAATCCACTCAGGATTTGTGCAGGTAACTAAATACACAGTGCTGCCAGTGAATAGAGCATCTTTGAACACAACAGCCATAACTTTAGTTCCGTTGGTCCAATAACGTTAGATTTTCTGAAAGCTTAGAGAGAGGCCTTTCAGATGATGTGTTAAAAAGTTTTTTGGTCTATTTTGACAAAATACCATGAGCTATAATAATTTATGGGAAAATTATGGCTCGTTCCAAATTTGAGATTTCAACATACCACCTAAACGAGCTCCTTTTAAGCTTTTATAAAATCGATCACCAGAACTGAGCCGATCGACTTGTATTCTGATTCAATAAGTATTGATCATCTCACGGCAACCTTCCAGCTAACAGCCATTCTGGACACAGCCGCTCTCTCTCAAGAAGAGAGGCTCTACCTACCACTCTATCAGGAGCTGCTCTTTGAGTCTCCTCTGCTCAGGAAGGGAGGTAAGTGATCTGTCACTCTATAAAGAAAGGCCTATTAATTAGTGTGCTCTGATTCATGGGATAGCCTTCCCAGACCACCTACATGTAGCTATCTTCAACAGGCCATAACTTGGGGCCAAAAACACATCTGTATAAAATAATTATTATTATGTCCCTCCCCCCCTCCCCATCCCCTCCCCCCCCATCCCCTCCCCCCCATCCCCCCATCCCCTCCCCCAGAGTTGCTCCCCTACGAGGCTGTGGTGAACCAGTTGAATGCAGACACAGTTCAGTTCAGTGCCGGGCTGGGTCTGGATGGAGGCCGCTTTAAGACAGGGAAGTACTCTCAAGCTCTGTTCATATCTATCAAGGTAGGATTGTTATTGCAATCAATCCCCACTATCCCCATTGGCCGTGTCACGTGATTATCACATGATGTACAGGTAGAGGTGGACAAGTACAGTACCGGTGTCCAATGGTTGAAGGACATCCTTTACAACGTTCAGTTCTCTACTGAGAGAGTGGGTGTGGTCACTAGTAAGATGCTCAACGACGTCCCGAGGTAAACTGACTATTGATGAATATGCCCACTCCACTCCTCACACACCCACACACAGACTGAAGCGTAAGGGTAATCATGTGACCCGCACCCTCCACCAGTCCCTCCTCTACACTGCCTCGGCTAACGCTAACCTCACTAATATGTCCACTCAGCATTCCTTCCTCACTGCACTCAAGGAGCGCTCCGGTGGGGAGGTGTTGGGGGACATTACCCGGCTAAGAGACAAGCTTGTGTCACCAAATAACCTCCGAGTTGTCATGGGAACAGATGTAAACAGACTGAGTGATCCATTGGAGCCATGGAAAGACTTCACTGCCCAGCCAAGGTTAGATATCATACCATATAGCGGGTTAGCCTCCTTCACCGGCCTTCATAGAAAAGAAGGCCTGTTATCGACTGCTTGCGCATGCGCAAAATTATTGGATAGTTTTTCCCGTAAAATTTCCTATAATTTATCAGAGAAAATATCCTAAAGTCATACACAGAGCTATATAGCTAGCTAGCTAGAGACATAGCTGTGTAGGTTTGTTGTACAGCTATTTTCTTCTGCAGTAGCAGTAGTATAGTAGACTTTCACCAAAGTTAGTGTTAAATGGGCGTGGCCTGTCCATATAGGCTCTTGTCAGCTTTCACTCTGTTCAGACGATTGTCATCCACACTGTTGCAGGCTGTGAGTCTTTTGTTAACATAGCAGGCTAAAGGTAGCTATCAGAGAATGCTATCCGATGGGCTAGAAACCTTCAATCGAACTTTCTATCTACTTCCTTCAATCCACTTCCGTTCGTTGTGATGTCATAGTTTTACTGAGCATATACGATGTTATCCAAAGCCCCCAGATACCGGGGGGATATTAGCGCATGCGCAAGCAGTCGATACCAGGCCCACTTCCCTAAGTGAAGTGGGAAGTGCGGCCTGGGATCGAGGCTAATAGCAGGTATAGTTAGTGAGTATAAACTTGCAGAAAAACGGTTAGAGAGGCTCTCACACACACACCCACATCCCACACACCACCCACACAGCTCAGTGCCTCCTGCTAGTATGCCCTCCATCTCCCACACACCACACACACCCACACAGCTCAGTGCCTCCTGCTAGTATGCCCTCCATCTCACACACACCCACACAGCTCAGTGCCTCCTGCTAGTATGCCCTCCATCTCCCACACACCACACACACCCACACAGCTCAGTGCCTCCTGCTAGTATGCCCTCCATCTCCCACACACCACACACACACCCACACAGCTCAGTGCCTCCTGCTAGTATGCCCTCCATCTCTCCGTCTAAGCAGTTCCTAAAGGATGACTGTATTGGCCGAGCTGTGGTTGCCGGGGTAACAGGGGTGGAGTCCAACTTCCTCATACAGAGCACCGAGGGTGTTGACTGCTTCACTCATCCCGACTACCCAGCTATACTTGTATTCATGGAATATCTTTGTGCCCTCGAGGTACAGAGGGGGGGGGTTTCAAGAAAGTATCATAATTATACTGTTTTACTGTGGGTGTTTTAATTTGGCAATTTGGTGGATTTTACCAAAGATAGCTTTATTAACTGCCATATTAATCCACCTGACACAACGTTATTGCTGTAGTAGCCACGCCTAAGTCAGTTCAAATGGCTCATTCGCCAATTTTTCCCGATTATACAAAATTCCATTTTTATGCATGGGGAGTCCCTGTGTCTATAATTATTGTATGTTCCTGTGATTGTCTCTGTTCCATTCTGCCAGGGTCCCATGTGGCGTCAGATACGTGGAATGGGGCTCTCTTATCACTACAGTATGTCCGCTAGCCCAGAGAGCGGTAAATTGACCTTTGTACTCTACAAGTCTTCTCAACTCGTGCGGGCATACGAAGTTGCCATGGAGATTATGGTACGTCCTACATACGTACAGTTTATGTAAACTCAAACATTACAGCACATGTTTTTCATTGGCTTAATTGTGCATTCCTGTTACTTAGTCTTTACTGCCTAATCTGCCTCTCTGCCTGTTTGTGTGTAGGGTGGTTTTGTGAGTGGCAGTACATTGTTTGAGATGGGTGAGCTAGAGGCTGCTATCAGTGGCGTCATCTATGAGACCATACAACGAGAGAAGACGGTGTCCAGCTGTGAGCAAGAGGCCACACTCAACTATATCAAGCAGTTGGAGCAATCGTACAACAAGTGAGCTAGTTCACACCAGCACACTATAGATTGTAGTGCACTAGCAACGGAGTATTTCCACACAGTAAAACCATTTTCTCAAGTATGAAGATTTTTTTAGCCTGTAACTTGTAGCTAGTAGTATTGATGGCATATGATGTATGATGTGATATTATTATAGTAGCGTAATATTCTCCCCCCCCCCCCCCCTCTAGGAAGCTGCTCTCTCTTGTGGCCAAGGTGACGGTGGACGACTTGAAGAGAGTGGGCGGGGCTTACTTTACTCGGCTGTTTGACCATGCCCACACCACTACGGCTGTGTGCTGCAACCCCAGTAAGGTCACAGAGGTCAAGGAGGGACTGGAGAAGTGAGAGCAGCACAGTGTGTGTGTTGTGTAGTGCCCGAGGGCTCTTGTGGTTTAGGAAGTGTTTGTACAAAACATCAACACTAATTGTGTTGCTTACCTACCCCCTATTACCATACTGTGTTGCCATGGTATTAACCCCTTCCCCTCGTGCAGGTGCGGACTAAACGTGGAGTGCTTATCAAACCTTTCTAAACTATCAGCTATTTAACTGTATAATAATTATTAGCAATAATGATTTATTTGGAACTGATTTGTAATCATTTGTATGACAAGAGGGCGTAATTATTGCATGCATTGACAATTTACACTGTTAGTGTATAATATCCAATCATATAAAATTATTGAATTTATGTTGAATCTTGCAAGACTGCATATGATGGTTACTTGTGCAGTATAAACACTCCTTGTGGTGACACCTGTCTCCTTAGAAACCTGCTGGTTAGGGGGTAACCCGTGAACACACACTCAAAGAAATGCTTGTGCACGGCTATATTCACAGCTGGCATGTTACAGTTCAAGTGAGGAGGGGTGGTGTTAAGATAAGCGACAACTCTAGTCAATACCGTCAGCATGAGGTCCCTAGAGCCTCCAATAACACCAGCATTGTATACAGTGTTCATCTGTGTCAGTGTGTGTAGGCCTCGCTCCACAGAATAATCACTAAAGCAGTTAGTGAGACGTTCGTGCATCCATGGCATGGTTTCCATGCTCGGGAAGATGTCGATATCTGTTCCAATGTATAACCATTCTCCCAGTAAATGCATGAGCTTGAAAGGGTCCATTTGAAATTCAACATCTGATACATCAGTTAGGAGTACATGGCGAATGTCCGAATGGTGTTCCAGATACTTGAGGTAGGAGTAGAAACGAGCATCATTGGTACTACGTCCCTTTAGAGAGGGCACATACTCGAAGCTCACCCCGGGATGGTTCTGGGTTAGTTTGTGCTGGAACTCCGGGCCTAAACCATCATGGAATATCACTGCAGACATGTCTAGTCTCACTACACTCTTGTACCAGTCACTGATGTACGAGAAACGGTTTGGTTGCTTGTGTGTTCCCCTCTGGGCATCTACCTCGCTGGTGAAGTATGAGGTGAGGACAACGTTTCTAGTAGCCATCTCTTGAGAGGATTCGAATGCTTTAGCCCAAGACAGTGTCTTCATCACTCCTCTACCAATGGTGTGCAGTTGATTCTTGTCAATTTTCAATTTAGTCCAAGAATTAATTGTGTCTTGAGTCTGCACAAATTCTGCATCTAAATGTAGTTCGTTAATTTTTACTGTTAGAGGAATGTCTTGTGTTAAACAACTACCCAGATCAAATACTTCACAGTTAGTTCTGTGAGATCTGGCAATAGCTCTGTACAATATGTCCACCACATCATTGATATACCAACATAGCTCCAACCGACGGCTCCCTGTAGTGTGTCCATCACTGGCTAGTGTGTGGTACCAGGACAGTGCTGCATCACTCCACGGCCCATACACACCGCCCACTCTCAGTATTGTCATGGGAACACCGTACACACTGTGATACGAAGACAGTAATAGCTCAAACGTGTCTGTCCAAGTTCTGTGGAGAGCTGGTGTCTCAGTCAAGTCTGATATTAGCATCACTTCCGTGCATGGTGATCGTTTGTGTGTCAATTCCAATAATTTGACAAATTCCTCAGCTTTGTGTGAATTCTGCCGTGAGTCACTCCCCGTGTCCAGGGTAGGCACGTACACTATTACTGTATCTTCTGATAAATGCGTCATTAGTTTTCTCTCCAGTTGTGTTTCATTAGATGGGTCGATAATTTCTATGGCTACTCCGGAAGCTGCCAACTGCTCCTTCCGATACCAGATCACCCTGTCCTCTAGTCTAGTATCACTGATACTGGCAAAGCCGTACACAGTGAGTCCGTTAGCAGTCAGGTGAGCAGCTAGTCTCGAGCCAACGAATGAGAGAGCCCCTGCGATGATGACATGACGGGGGGTCTGACTGTGGGGGGTACTGCACGAGGCCAGAGTGGGCTGACAGAGACGAGAGTGGGACGATGGGCCGACATTGGTTATTGATGGTTGGTTATCTTCAACCCCCAAGCCTGCAAGAAAACAAATAAATATGCTGACAATTTCACCACAATCACAATATAGAGTTTAGATAAATATAAATTCACGTTATAGCAAGTAGTTGAAACGCAGACATTATACATAGAACGTTTTACTAGCTATTGCCCAAACCATGCCACCAACTCTATCTCAGATGTGATGAAAGACCAGCCCTGATTGGTTCTGTCTGTAGAGTACTCACTGAGATGGTTGAGCTCCACCAGGACTGTGAGGCCATACAGCAAGGCCACCAGCACCAGCACACACAACACACACTTCCTTCTCATCCTTTAACGTACTCTAGCTCGTCTCCACGGCTGCAGGTACACCACTCCTCAGTGTACAAGCACCAGTACAGTGTAAAGGGGCCTGCCTTAGACTCCAGCAAGAATGGGGGTGGGGCTCGTAGCTGTGCTGAGGCCAGTGAGGGGCTTTCCCCACAGAGAAGACTGAAGCTGAATGTATATGCACATACATTTGAAGGGGTTGACCACAGTTATACCACCACTGTGTGCCCTCTAGGCTCATGAGGTAAAGGAACTAGCTACAGTACCAGAGATACTGGATAGATGGCCACTAGAGACAGATCATCTCGGAACAGGTAAAATCTAACATCCCATATTTTAATAATAATAAAAGTCCAATTTCTTAACTCTATAGATCCAGAGACGGAGGGCCAAGTGATTCCCACGACCGCAAGAGACCACACCCACCATCCTCCCCTGAGAGACGCAAGTTCCATCGGCACCACTCCCCCACGAGAAAGTACTCTCGTAGGTCCGGTCACTCCCGTGGCCATGAGGGCGACCAATCAGATCGCAGACGCAGGACGTTAACTCCGCCCACTTTGCTGTCAGTGGATGAGGTTGTTCCAAGTTTTGGGTCGGCCTCATATACTGGTAGTCATGGCAACTCGGACAACTGGAAGATGGGAGATCTTGTTATATGTTCGCTGAATGAATTGTACTACACCCAAAAGACTGTGGAAGGAGTTAGTGTGAGTGTGTGTGCGTGTGTGAGTGTGTGCGGGTGTGAGTGTGTGCGGGTGTGTGTGTGTGAGTGTGTGTGTGTGTGTGTGTGTGGTGTGTGTGTGTGTGTGTGTGTGTGTGTGTGTGTGTGTGTGTGTGTGTGTGTGTGTGTGTGTGTGTGTGTGTGTGTGTGGTGTGTATGTGGTGATGATCTATAGCTCTCTGTGTGTTATCCATACAGATCCTTGGCCCCACCCACCAGCTAGACGAGCTCCACAAGACGTTCCGAATGTCCCTCCTCACGCCCTCACACCCTCACACCACCCCCACACCCACCATTGAAGCAACCTCTAATGATAACCCCACCATTACTGAAGCTGAGGTACACCAAGAGAAAGACTGTGATGGAGCCAGTCTTCTTACAGAGGAGAGTGAGGTACACCAAGAGAAGGACTGTGATGGAGCCGGTCTTCCCACAGAGGAGAGAATAGTGGATCCCAATATACCATACAATACAGTTAATGAGGTGAGTACATAACAATTATACTGAGAATATTATGCTTCATTTGTTCTCAGACCCCCTCAGTGCCTGTGTGTCCCATCTCCACTGGACCATGGTACACCTATTCCATGAGTGTATCACCTGACACTAACTTCAAGGTAAAGTAAGATGGCTTTATATCTCCCTCTAATGTACACAGCAGGTTAGTCAGTATAATGGATAACAGCATATAACAGACAAACTAAACAGCGGCTATGTCATGATATGTGATAGTTGTACTTATCCTCTAGACTGGACTGACCACCATCACATCTGATACTGGACGGCTGTATAAGTTCCGAGGATTCCTGCTGCTCACCCACACACCACTGCCCTCAGTAAGCATTGCTATGGCAGCTAGCTGTACAAACTGCACAAACTTGTATTCCTGGTGGTATCCAGGGCCTACCAGTGTGTCGGTTCCAACGCTACTCTGGTATTCACCAGCTGGAGCTCTCCCCCCTCACAACACAAATCGTGAGTACAACCTTTCACTCAATGCCCATAGATATTCCACTATACTTGCATTCTAAACTATGGATTTCCGAAAGTACCGTTGATCCAATGCCGAAATTTTTATTATATTCTGAAAGCTTAGAAAGAGATCTTTCAAATGATGTGTTTTAATCCAAAATTTCGTCGGGGCCATAATTTGTCATTTTTCGGCCTCGGACCATGGGCTATTATTCATGGTATCGCCAAATTGGCAAATACTTTTATCTCTCAAATATGAACTTTGATGACACCATTTGAAAGGTCTCCTTCTAAGCTTTCAGAAAATCAGAAAATCATTGAAATTGGATCCACGGAATTCAAGTTATGGCAGCTGAAAGAATCCCCGAACATTGGAAGGGGGTTGTAGTTACTTGAACATTGGAAGGGGGTTGTAGTTAGTTGAACATCCATAACTTTAGTCTACGCTGCTCTGTACACTATTCTACACACTAGAGGACAATTAGTCTAACATTTCTACTTCTTGCTTTTTTTAAGTGAGGTGAAAACAGTTGCACAGCAGATAAGTATAGTCATGCTGTTAGTTGAAGAGTGTATCCATCACAGGTGTTCACAATGGAGGACGTGTTGTTGTTCAACGAGTACTTGTTAATGAGGCTACTGGAACTGTACGACCTGGTCAGAGGTAACTCAGTGTAGTGGGGCATTGCTTGTCTGTGTCATCTCCACCATTTCAGAGCTGAGGCCATTGTTGGGTGAGGGAGGATTTCTGCCTCTCTTTATCAGTGACTCTGGAGGTACATAGCAACTAACCACTCCCTCTGCCTGTATGATATACACACGTTTGAAACCATTCCCCTCCTCCTATTCTTCCGTAGTCTCTCAGGAGGTGCTCTCAATGGCGGAGGTGTTGAAGTTTCTCCTGGATTCGTATCAACCCCTTAGTGTTAAAGGTCAAAGTTTGAAAGGTCAACTGATTACTGACTTTAACAGGAGGCCACATTGTTTCCGTGCCGACGATACTCATCACATCAAATCAGGCGAGGGGAAATTCAAGGTAAAGATTTAATAGTTACACTGTGTCATGTAGCTAGTGATACGTTCACTGAAGGTTCTTTCTAAACAACAGGCAATTCATATTCTGTTCCCCTGTTGCTAGGTTGGTCACCAGTGTCGTCAATGCTCCAGAACCAAGGGCCACAAACACCAGAGGTGAGCCAGCGACTATGTGTACTATGTGTACTGTGTGTGTGTGTACTGTGTGTGTGTGGGTGTGTGTACATGTGTGTGTGTAATATGTGTACTGTGTGGGTGTGTGTGTGTGTACTGCAGTGTTAAGAAGATCAAGACGCAGTACTACCATCTACTGAGCAAGAAGAACAGAGGGTGAGTGTAAGTTCATTGCAGTTCTCTCGGTGGTGGTTTGCCTAGTTTAATAGCCTCCTCCCCCTCTTGGAGCAGGTGTGCGTGTGTGTGGGTGTGGGTGTGGGTGTGTGTACACTGTGACTGTATCTGTGTTACCTTATGTGCAGGAGGTTGACTAGAACTGAGCACTTTAACTTTGTTGAGCTTCGACAACAAATGGAGAGCCATGAAGCAGATACTGGGGGAACGAGGGGACAGCAGGAGGTGCTCTGGTTGCCTAGCGATGGGTTCAACAGCACAGGACTGTACACGGACATCGTACAAGTAGGTTGTCGATAATTAATATTCAATTATTATCTCTCTTAATAGCTATAATTTATGGCAATATGCCTACACTGTTCAATTATGTAGTGTTACTTCCACACCCACACACACCACCACCCACACACCCACACCCACACACACAGCACGTGCTCCTCCTCTCCACACTGGGTCATCACCTCGTGTTTCATCGCTCCCTGGCCACTCTCCAGAAATCCCTCGGCTACACATTCACAGACCACACCCTCCTCCACCGTGCCCTTACACACCCGTCCACCACCACCCTAACTCATCAGCCAGCGGAGGATAATATTAAAACTGTCTTATCTAATTGTGGGCTACTTCAACCCGTGTACGTGGGCGGAGCAGGTCCCACTGTGGCCAAGGGGTTAAAAGGACTCATGAATTCGTTAGAAGGTGGAGATAAAGGGGTGTGGCTTGAGCATTACGAGCAGTTGGAGTTCCTAGGAGATGCAGTACTCGAGTATATCACAAGGTACGTTATATCCTGCCCTCATGGTAACCGTATAGCGGGAAGTATAATTGTTCACGAATTGACAATTTTTGTGATTTTTGAGGATAGCTAGCAGCGTTTTTAGTGGACCCTTGTATATTAAACATGCATTTTCGTGGAAATGTTGGCTCTCGACTATATTATACAGTATGTCATTGTGTGTGTGCTACCCTTACCCCCCACATACACACACGAAACATCACCCCCCCCTACATGTGTGTGTGCTACTCTTACCCCCCACATACACACACGCAACATCACCCCCCCCTACAGTATGTCATTGTGTGTGTGCTACTCTTACCCCCCACATACACACACGCAACATCACACCCCCCCTACAGTATGAGATTGTACCACATGGCTCCACCCTACTCAGTCGGTCAGCTAAACCACGAGAGACAACTGTTGATTAAGAATACTCGGCTCTGGCAGTTGGCCTCGAGGCTAGGTCTAACAGACTATATGCTCGTCAACAGGAAGGTGGAGGGTTGCCAGGAGCATGCTGGGGCTAACTGCCTGGAGGCATTACTAGGAGCAGTCTACCTTGATAGTGGAGATGTGGAACAAGTGGACCAACTGTTTGCAAGACTAGCATTCCCTGAGCAGGTGGGTGTGTGGTGTGGTGTGTGGTGTGGGCGTGTGTGTGTGGTTTGTGTGCGACTATGCATGGTATTATGTAGGAGGGTTTTGAGCGATGGACAAAGCAGAGCAAGCATCCACTAAAGGAGGAACATCCCGACGGAGACAGACATCTTGTCCAGCAAAGTGAAGAGCTGCAGGTTTGTGTGTGTGTGTTGCCAGCTTTGATGGTCCATACCATTAAATACAAATGTTAAAATTGAATCACCAAAACTCTAGTTACAGACCCAACTCTAAATACAGGGGACCCCAGTGTTAAATATAGCATCTTTGAACGGTAACTTTAGTTCTGTTGGTCCAATAATGTTGACTTTCTGAAAGCTTATAGATTTCAGGTGATGTGTTCAAAGTGTATTTTGGGGCTTTTTCCGAAAATGAAGAGCTCCTTCTAAGCTTTCAGAAAGTTACATTCTTTTTATAGAGTATTGTGGGGTTGGAGGAGAAGCTGAGGTTAGAGTTCACTCACGTCCGACTCCTGGCCCGAGCATTCACTCATTCCTCTCATCCAGACAATGACATCATCAGGTAACCTCCCTCTACAGTGCTCGCTAGCTCTATGTACAGTGTATGGACATGTACAGTGTATGGACATGCTCCATACGTAACAGTACGTATATTAACGCTACGTCCATAATAACTGCTTTATCCATCATTTTACTTTTATCGATCACGCAGGGGTAACTACCAGAGGCTGGAGTTCCTTGGTGATGCCATTCTTCAGTTCCTCGTATCCAAGCACGTCTACCATCACTTCCCTAGTCACCACGAAGGCCACCTCACTGTACGTGCAGCATGCAGTCAAACTATATACCGTACAATAATACAGTCGATGCAATTTACTATATAAGCGTCAAAATAAGCAAAGAATAATTTAATTGTAGACATTGCGAATTGCTCTGGTTCATAACAAGCATCTGGCAAGTCTGTGCAAAGATCTTGGCTTTGATCAATACATCATCACTAGCAAGACAGAGGTGAGAATAATGACCGCCATTGCTGGAGCTAGGGAGAATGAGCTCCCCCCCTCACAGAAACTTGACCTGAGTGTGAAGCTACAGGCGGACGTGGTGGAGTCATTCCTGGCTGCCCTCACGTTAGACAAGGGACTGTCTGAAACTGAGAAATTCTTGGAGGAATATTTATTTCCGAAACTACTGGTGTGTATAATTATATATAGCTCCGTTAGTTGTGGGGCATGTGGATTGAATGCACCAATCATGTGTACACCAGCAGATCTGTTAGTCACCCTCACATGCATGTAGTTGTGATTGCAGCTCACTCGGAAGTTTGGGCCGAATAATTATCATAAAAAATAGCGGGTAATTTTCGTGGGATAAAAAAATTCGTTCAACTCGAAAAACGGTGGTTTTCGTGAGCAAAAATTTCGTTTAGTCTCGTGGCTGCACTGCATTCCTATGTTCCGGTAAGCCACACCTACGTTAAAATTTCGTGGAGGTCAGCTTGCCCACGAAAATAACGAATATTTTACCCCACGAAAATTACCCGCTATACGGTAATTTACTAAAAAATAGAGGTAATACCTATAGATTGAGTGTAGTGAAGTGTGGTTACTTATGTAAGCAGTCAAGCAGTTTTTGGTACGTCAGGAGTGTATCATACACTCCTGGTACAGTGTATTTACTATTTTCCTATAGTGACTGCAAAGGGCACTACGCCTAAGCTAAGTGGAGGAGGGACCAAATATTAACAGTTTTGCACTCTGTATTTATCGCTAGTGGTTGTGGTTGTATGTTGTTTGCAGGAGACTGTGCGTGGCTCTCAAATGGTGGATGCTAACACTAGACTGCACCAGGCGACCACCTACACATGCAAGCAACAGGGAGTATCGTTAGAGCTGCCTATATACAAGTGAGATGAGAGCATCTCTTTGCATTTTGAGTGATTTTGTGTGTGTTGCTTTATTTCAGAGTTTTGGCTCCTGGTGGAACTGCTTCAAATCCTGAATTCACTGGTAATCTGTTAATTAAATTGTTGATTTATTGACAATTTCCTTGTGACAGTTTCCGTGTTTTTTGAGAAGAAGAAGATTGGTACCGGGACTGCGGGGAGGTGTGTGGGCGTGTGGGTGTGTGGGTGTATGTGTGTGTGTGTGTTACGTGACCCCCATTGCTTGCAGTATCAGAGAGGCTAGGAGAAGAGCTGCTGAGGAAGGTCTCAGAAGCAGTGAGTTGTTTGTATGAAGCCAGAACCTATCTGTATATGAAGCTATGGCAACAATCTTGCAGCCAGTTTAATAACTAACTAATGAAGCCATGAAGGCTGTGAACGCCAATTTAATTGGAAGCTTGTGATAAATGATAAATTTAGTGTCCTGGAAGCTTGGATGGCAGGCCACAGACAAGTATGTGCATGACACACTTGATCTTTCTTGCATGTGCAGGTTTCGTGAGGATTCCTCCATCTCTCAAAGTACTCATGGAAGATTCCCACAAAACAGAACAATGAGCTAGCAATTTACCACAGCACTGCCAAGAATTTACTTTGGCTTCACTAATAACGTGTGGGTTGGGGTTTTGTTTGCACTTACAATTTAATATTACTGTACAGTTTATGCATGTACACGTAGTGAACAAGCTATGTGGTTTAATAGTAGCATGAGCAGCAGTCAGTAGTGATGGTGATGGTGGCAGCACAGGGAAAGCAAAGAAGGCGCTACCTATCCTCCTCGCCATCCCTACCAAGACACGGGGGCGGTGGACGGTTGCTACTGAGGCTACTAAAGCTAGGAGCTATTTGCCTGTTTCTGCAAGTATCGTGTGCAACTGCAGCTGTACTGCTGCCGTACAGTGGCGACGGCTCGGGGGATGATGATACTTTACAACCTGATGACGGGAGCGGCGACTTTGTGGGCTCTGGAGAATATGCATTCACTACAGAAACACCTTCTGCACAAACTGATGGAGAAGGTAGCTAGCTTGGGTGCATGTGCAGTGTATCTGTGTGTGTGTAAGAGGTGCAATAAACCTGGGTTAGAAAGAAAAATTATTACTACTGGAGAAAGCATTTTGGCACGCGGAGGGCGGGGCTGGGCGCTCTCTGCGCATGCGAAGTAGTGTCCTTTGTTCTATGTGAACAATGCGCCGGCCTCTAGTGGCTAGGCTATGGTTGTTTTAGGAACACCTGATGGTAACCACACTCTTTCCTTTTGCAGGTTCTACTCCACAAACTCCCACGAACAAACCGAAGCTGGTCTTCAAAGCTATAAACCTACTGGAGGACTTCAGTATAGGAACTGCACCCACATTCACAATAGTCTCCTTAGAGAAATACGTTAATGAAATTTTAAGCAACTCTACTGCAGCTAGAGCCACTCTTCTTCCACCGACCTTCATGCTGACTCTCGCCTTCCGACCAGACAACAATACGGCTCTCAAACTAGTATCATCCATGTCCGTACTGCATAATGACGATAATCCTTTATTAGCGCCTGATATTGTAACAAATTCTTCACAGCCAATTCAAAACCCAACTGACGAATTTGCTGCTCTCCTTCTAAGTACAGCTGCCACATATCTCCATAGAGATAGATTCTACACTTTGTGGGAGGATGTGAGTAGCTCTGCACGGCATTCTCTCGTGTTCATGGTTACCAATGGCAGCATTAGCACTTGTTTAGATGGTGATTTCAGACCTGCTAATCCCGGTGTCGTTTTGTGGGAGGAGTTCAGTTTAGGGCAATCGAATGAGCAACAAATGGTACAATTCTCCAGCTATCTGCATTCAATGAATTCTCTGGTAAATGGTGTGGGCGTGTGTGTGGTGTGTGGTGTGTGAGAGTGTGATTGTATGGTGAGATTAATAATTGTTATTCTACTTCAGGGTATTCTTTGTGGCGCCAGTGTTCTTCCTCTCCATGGCAACGACCAACCTGATGCAAGCATGTGTTATTCACAACCCCACCACCAATGTCAAGAGGTGAGAGAGTGGTGTGGGTAGAACAATCATCTATTAATATATTAATTATGTTACATAATAATCATCTGCAGGTTCCTGAAAGTGTTAAAACTGCCAACCCCTACACTAAAAGTGGTGACCCTGGTTACAATCCCTACACCTCCTATGATCCTTACAAAGTGAGCACTGAGAAGATCAACACTTGACTGTCATTACCTCGTTACCACCTTACACTCATTATCACTCCATTGTATGCTAACCCAGAGGAGGTACACAGGAGTACCTCAACAGTAAAGTCATTGTTGCATGTGTCCGACCTCCTCTGATACTACCCCTCACACACTACCCCTCGTGCACTACCCCTCGTGTACTACCCCTCACACATTACCCCTCGTGCACTACCCCTCGTGCACTACCCCTCGTGTACTACCCCTCGTGTACTACCCCTCACACATTACCCCTCGTGCACTACCCCTCGTGCACTACCCCTCGTGTACTACCCCTCACACATTACCCCTCGTGCACTACCCCTCGTGTACTAACCCTCGTGTACTACCCCTCGTGCACTACCCCTCATGCACTACCCCTCGTGCACTACCCCTCGTGTACTACCCCTCACACACTACCCCTCATGCACACACACAGCCCTGGCCAGACTTACCGTGCATTGGACCACCTGGTCCCCCTGGAGTGCAAGGCAGAGAAGGTTACATTGGACCACCTGGAACCCCAGTAAGCTGCATGCTCCACTGCACATTTACATGCATAATTATTGCACTACACTGCACTGCAGGGTCTGCCCGGCTACCTAGGAGAGAGGGGACCTCGAGGCTTACAAGTAAGAGTTTGCAAAGCTGCTTCTTTGTATTGCTCATTTATTAGTATGTATGTTAACTCTGTGTAGGGACCTCGTGGTGAAGTGGGTGGACCAGGTCCCAAGGGTGGACAAGGCTACACAGGTCCCCCCGGCTTCTATGGACAAGTGGGAGAACCCGGAGACATTGGTCCTAAGGTAGACAGTTCAATTTGTCTTCTATGTACAATCTTAATCATTTGTCGCAGGGTGATGCTGGCTATATGGGTATTGGTGGGCTGAAGGGACCGAGGGGGCCCACAGGAGACCCGGGGGATGAGGGACCAGCCGGTAGGAACGGAAAGCATGGCAAAGATGTGAGTAGAGAGAGTGTGGGGGAGGGGGTCATTTGTTTGTATAATCATTGCTCTTTCTTGAACTATTATTGAACGAAGCATGTATCTCATTTACCGTATGCAGGGCAGCAAAGGTTTCAGAGGTGGAAGAGGTCCTAGGGGAATTGATGTGAGTACATGTGCTGCTATTATACTGATAATACATTTTATATCTGCAGGGCAGGAAAGGTGGTGTTGGTAAGAAGGGAGAGCCTGGGGTCAAAGGTTGGAAGGTGAGGTGGCAGCATACACCGTGACTGTATGTATATATGCTGTGATGATGTGTGTTGGTTATATAGGGATTGAGAGGACCACCTGGTGTCATTGGAGCCAAGGGAGTCACTGTGAGTACATTCAGACCTTATTCTCACTAGTGGTGTAGAGTGGCGCTGAAGGAATGTGTCTATCAACCTCTGGCTGGTCAATGCCATTAAGTTGTATATGTGCTAATCGTTGGATCCCAGTATCAGGTTTTGTATGATAGTTTACAGGACCTGTCTCCTCCTAATAGGGTCACCCCGGGATGAGGGGTCCACTGGGGCCGAGGGGCCAGCAGGGTCTACAAGGTTATGAGGGTGATCCCGGTAGAGTCGGACCAATAGGAGATCCAGTGAGTCCTGTGTGTGCTGTGTGTGCTGTGTGTGTGTGCATATAGTGTTTTGTCATATTGTGTATGACGGTCAGTGAAAGCAATTACAATTATGATTTCTAGGGAAAGAATGGGCTGCCAGGACGACAAGGAGAGATGGGACTGTCTGGAGTACCCGTGAGTATTGTAGCTCTAGCTCAGGTTATTTTCTTATGGTCAGAATTTTTGTATTTCCATTATAATGTGCAATTGGTTCTACGTCACCAATCTAAGCTAGCTGTAGGAATTAACATTTAGAGTACGAAGTTGGTGGGTTCATACACCAACGAAAATTGCCTGCTATACGGTAACACCTTGCTGGCTGCAGGGAGCTGTTGGTGAGCCAGGCCCAGTGGGTAGGCCTGGACCGAAGGGAGAGAAAGGAGTGGGTGGAAACAAGGGACCACCGGGACAGAAGGGCATCCAAGTGAGCAGTCTTCTATATAGCTGTAGAGTTGTGTTAATATTGTACTCCATCCCCTCAGGGCTATCGTGGTCACCCTGGAGTGAGGGGCACTAAAGGAATGCTGGTGCGTACAGTGTTTGCAGCAGTCAGTGTTTGCATTCTACGATTTACTGTAAATATATTTTGTTACTTTATCCACAGGGTGGGACTGGCTATATGGGAGCTCCCGGCGCCAAAGGAGATAAAGGCCATCAGGTGTGTGTGTGTGTGTGTGTGTGTGTGTGTGTGTGTGTGTGGGTGGTATGTGTGTGTGAGTGGTGTGTGTGTGTGAGTGGTGTGTGTGTGTTGCACAAAGTAGCCTGTGTTAGTACATATGACACCTCTCTCTCCTCAGGGCTATCCCGGGATAGAGGGTCGACCAGGAGTGGACGGCATACCAGGCGATGAGGTGAGAAATGTGCTCTCTGTAACTCCATATCATTGACTCCCATACAGGGACCCCCTGGTGATGATGGACCCCCCGGGGAGGAGGGTGTGCCCGGAATACAGGTAGACCACACCTACTTTCTCTTGTGTCCCGCTAATTACCCATTAATGACAGGGTCCCCCTGGATCACCTGGTCTCCATGGACTCAACGGTCACGGTGGACCACAGGTAAGCCTCGCTGTCTATGTAATTATATTATGTGAGTCTTGTGATAACCCCCTGCATAGGGACCCCCCGGCAAGGACAGCCCCCCCGGTCACCGTGGAGAGCCAGGACCCAAGGCAAGTAAGTGCTCTTACAATCCACCCACGTGTGTGTATGTGTGCAGTGCTTTGCTGAGTTGTTTTAATTACCCTAAGCCTATTACTAAAATAGTTTGTCATTAATTTTTGCAAAACTTAGCTCTACCAGTATTCCTATGACATTATGATTCTTGTCAGAACGCAATTTAAGTTCGATCACAAAGTTTTACATTTTCTGCTGATTTGGCTCATCACAATGGGTTTCCACCCACAAGTAATACAGTTACCGTTACATTACAATTGAGTGTAGAAATGTCCTGTACAAGTTCCTCGCTACACTGTCCTTATTGCCCCCCCCTCTTACCCCCCACATAGGGAGTGGCTGGTTTCCCTGGTATTCCCGGCTCTTTCGGACTACTAGTAAGTAATCACAATCCTATAAAGAGCACTTTATTATATTGTGTGCAGGGTATCAAAGGTCAGGTTGGCTTGATTGGAGCCCCTGGACCCCCCGGGAAGCAGGTACGCTATAGCAGCTGGTGCATGACCACATCAAAGGCATTTACTACATTCCTATCTATGCAGGGGGCGCCTGGTCTCCCGGGGCCTGTTGGTCGTAAGGGCATGGTCGGCTTGAAGGGGTTGAGAGGAGACAGAGGACCACCAGGGGGTAGTGGAGAAAAGGTACCCCCAGAGTTTTGTATACTTTATCTTTAAACAGAGAATTGCAAAGCCACAATCTACAAATAACTGGTGAATTTGAGAAACTTTATTTGGCCATTTTAAATTTCGGTAAAATTTTCCCAACACTTGACTAATTCCCCGCTATACGGTATTAGCTAAATGTTATCGGCAATATTTTTGTGGTTTGCTGTTGCACGTACACTGCTGCAAAATACACATCTACTTGTGGTCATGGTAAGCTCTGTTGCTAACACCTAACTGTATGGTAGTTAATGATGAGGTATTGATTCCCCCCCCCCAGGGAATTCGTGGCCCTCCTGGTATGATTGGTGCTGACGGTGCAAACGGTGACCCTGTGAGTTAATTATTCGCGGTTTTTTGCTTTCTGAAAATTCTCTGTTGCTGTATAGTCTGCTGATCCTATCTCTCTGCATACATGCATAGGGTGCGAAGGGACTGGACGCCAGACAAGGACCACAGGGCCCTCGAGGTAATAAGGTATGACATCATATTGCATCACACTGATCACACTTCTGTCAGTACATGTATAAACTCGTTACTCCCTCTAATCACAGGGGCACAAGGGACTGTCCGGTTTCAAGGGACCCTCAGGACTTCCTGGTGCCAAGGTACGAGATTGAAGTGATTACTGTATCCACACGCCCACGCACTAACCCCCCGCCCACTCATTAACAGGGGGACTCTGGTAACACAGGTCCTGTTGGACACAAAGGCTCTAACGGGATAATAGTAAGTACACACTTATTTGTTCACTACCTACTAAGTGACCCACCTCCCCTCCCCCAGGGCAGTAAAGGTGGTCCCGGCCTGCAAGGTTCCCCCGGACTACCTGGACCCAGTGGAAACAGGGGGCGGGCTGGAGAGCAGGGTCCAAAAGGTCAACCAGGCCCAGTCGGAGAGAAGGGAAGACAGGGACGTGATGGCGTTGATGTGAGTCAAACTAAATAGAGCGTTTTAGCAATTTTGGTACATTGTAAAGAATGCATCATATCTCTATTGACAATTGCTTTTGAATATTGGGCCCAATTTGACGATCGAGTAACTTTTTTACTTCGTACACTATTATCTATCGTACTACTTTAGTTTAATTAGCAGTGCCCCCCACATAGGGCCCCCCCGGAGATGAGGGACCAATAGGATCCATCGGACTCCCAGGTCCGTTGGTAAGTCATCTTCTCTTCCTTTGTTCCTCCACTGGTATGTTGTTGTAGGGCCACAAAGGACAACCTGGTATAAACGGACGGAATGCCTTCAAGGGTCCAAAGGTCAGTTTGCAGTAACACAATATATTGAACCTTGAACTCTCCTGTACAGGGCTCCAAAGGTTCACAAGGAGAGAGAGGTTACGATGGAATAAATGCACTGAAAGTAAGCTGTCCATATTTTCAAGCAGCTATAGCTAACCATCAACCATCTTGTGCAGGGCCCTAAAGGCAATGCTGGAGTGAAGGGCGATCGTGGTGACACTGGTTTGGTGGGGGACCCAGGAGAGCCGGGAAAGAGGGGGGAACCTGGCAGGCCCGGACTGAAGGGTGTTGTTGGTGGACCCGGGAAAAAGGGACCAAAAGGATTGCTTGGAGCTGATGTGAGTGCATATTGTAGTACTCTCAAATACCAGCGTTAAATAGAGCATCTAGTTCTGTTAGTCCAATAACGTAAATTTTATGATTTTCTGAAAGCTTTGAGAGAGGCCTTCAGGTGATGTTTTAAAAATCAAACCTCTATTTTCAGACTGTTTTTCTCAAAAATTATTTCCGAAAATGAGAAACGTTTGCCCGTTCCAACTTTAGGATTTGAGCATACCATCTGAAAGAGCTCCTTCTAAGCTTTCAGAAAATCATAAAATTGTTGAATTTGGACCATCAGAACTCTAGTTACAAAGCCAATTCCATGCTAAGCTGTAGCCTAACGTGTTTGCTATTATAGGGGGTCAAAGGTCGTAAGGGCAAGGCTGCACTCAAAGGATCACGTGGGGACAAAGGTGACATTGGAGAGAGAGGGCCAAAGGGCACAGCTGGCATACCTGGACTAACCGTGAGTCATGTATGCTATCACATCAATGTACAGTACATCTAGATATAATGAGTGGCGTTGGCTTTGTAGGGTATGCAAATTATGGCCTCTTATTTCCTAGGGCAAACGCGGGGTCAAAGGTCTAAAAGGTGATCCTGGAGATCGAGGGACAGTTGTGAGTTGACTGATACTCCGTACAGTAGCTGTGTTAGTACTAATTGACCTTTGACCTCAGGGGGAGGAGGGCTTGCGAGGCAAACAAGGCAAGGGAGGATTAATCGGGTTTACCGTGAGTTATTAGTTGTGCAATAATTATTATAATTATGTTCTTGTTGGTATGTAGGGTGTGCCTGGGTCTGCCGGGTTGCCGGGGGAACCAGGACCCCCTGGAGAGAAGGGACTTCTTGGAAAATGGGGGGTGGACGGAGCCAATGGATTCGAAGGGAAAAAGGTAATTAAACATTTACTAGGACAATACTAGTAACTTCACAATACTTCATCACGTGCGAGTCAAATAATTATAATTATGTGTCTCCCAAATTGTGTTTCATTATAGGGAGAGAAAGGCAACAAAGGAGGGTTAGGTGTTCAAGGACCACCAGGACCAGCCGTGAGTTGGTAGTGTGTGTGTTGATCACATGACTATCACATGATCTAGGGTACTAAAGGTGAACTCGGTGACCCCGCCCCTCCCGGTATACCAGGTGATCCTGGGGACGAAGGTCGTCCAGGTCCAAGAGGGTTCAAAGGTCACCTAGGAAGACAGGTACATTTAGATGCAACTTTTTAAAAAAATAAAAAAAATTTATGTTGTTTTTATGATATCATCATATTACATCACTGCAGGGACCCCATGGGGAGTCAGGGGAGGTGGGCTATTATGGTCGTAAAGGTGATCCAGTAAGTTCATTATATCACGTGTGAGATTGCCACGTGATAATGATGTGTGTGTTGACTCCAGGGGCCGAGGGGAGGGCTCGGGCCACTGGGTCCAAAGGGTGACCCTGGATATAGCGTAAGTACCTATAGCTCTACTTCCTGTCATGTGACAAACAACCCCCACATAGGGACCTCCTGGTGTGCGCGGAGAACCTTCACCTAAGGGCGCAAAAGGATACCCAGTGAGGATACTAAACGATGTATTGTCGAATGTACAGTTCACTATATTTGCTTGTTCATACGTACAGGGTCTGGAGGGTCCGCAAGGTCAACAAGGACCCCCCGGGAAGACAGGAACAAGGGGAGACATGGGAGAACGTGGTCCGACAGGGCTGCCTGGTCCCCGTGGTAACAAGGGGGGCAGTGGCGAGCCTGGGGAGGATGGTCACCAAGGAGAGATTGGATTATCAGGTCTCAAGGGGAAGGCTGGGATCCCGGGGCCCAAGGGCCAAAAGGGCGATGACGTGAGTATAATAATATATAATGTTGTCAATTTCTTTCTTTGCTGCCTTGTGTTGTTTTTTCGTTTATTGCTGCCTCAACAAGTTATTTATCAGCAAGAAAAAGGAATGCCTAGGGGAACGAGGCTGCGTACTGTATTATAGTTAGGCAGTCAAAACACACCTCCATCTGATGACGTGGGATTGTTGTTTGTACAGGGACGGAGAGGGTGGTCAGGTGGCAAAGGAATTAAAGGTTACAAAGGAAGAGAGGGACGTGACGGCCCTCAAGGCTCGCAAGGAATGTACGGTGCTAAAGGACGTACAGTGAGTGTGTGTGGGTGTGTGTGGGTGTGGGTGTGTGTGTGCGTGTGTGTGTGGGTGGATGTGTGTGGGTGTGGGTGTGTGTGGTTAGACTAGTATCATCTTGTCCCCCCTCAGGGTAAACCTGGACGGTTAGGATTCGATGGAGAGCCAGGATTTGTTGGATTTAGAGTGAGTTTTTATATTATTAGTACCACTAGAGTGAGACTATTTATACTGTACGCATTGTAGGGTTACTATGGCAACAAAGGAGCCAAAGGACAAAAAGGACGCCACGGACGTGAGGTAAGACCACACATACACAACTCGTGCTTGGATTAGTGTGCTTTGAATTAATCCACCGATTGTTTTCTAGCTTAAATTTTGGAAGAGTCCACTTTGTTCTATCTTTAGCCACCACTTACTGTACACTGGCCCCCCTGGTTTATATACCTACTGTACCCCCCACACAGGGCCCCCCTGGACCACTAGGACCCCCCGGACCTGTGACACAATACTATTCTTCTCAATTCTCAAGCGATGAATTTCTCAACCGTCGAGCAAACAAACCAGACTTTTTCCCCAGCCTGCAAGATATCCTCAGCCAACTACTAGGCATGTCACCAGCATCACAGAAGTCACACCCACACTCCTCACGCCCACACTCTACCTCGTACTGTCTCCCACTGTTCACACCGTCGTCATATTCAACGGGTCGCCATCGGAAGTGGCCTGCTCATAACTGCCACCATGTCCGTGTCCTCAACACCTCGGTGGAGGATGGCTTCTATTGGGTTGACCCAAACCTCGGTTGCTCCTCTGATGCTGTGCAGGTCTTCTGTCGCTTCTCTTCCAATGAAACCTGTATCTATCCAAAGGTGTGTGTGTGTGTGTGTGTGTGTGTGTGTGTGTGTGGTGTGGGTGTGGTGTGGGTGTGTGTGGGTGGGTGTGTGTGTGTGTGGTGTGTGTGTGTGTGTGGGTGTGTGTGTGTGTGTGTGTGTGTGTGTGTGTGTGGTGTGTGTGTGTGGTGTGTGTGTGTGTGGGTGGGTGTGTGTGTGTGGTGTGTGTGTGTGGTGTGTGTGTGTGGGTGGGTGTGTGTGTGTGTGTGTGTGTGTGTGTGTGTGTGTGTGCGAATGTTTCGGCTTGTTTATTGATTGTACAGGTCCAAGGGCATAGGTTGACTCCACCCAGTTGGGTCAATATATCGGATGCTTCATCGCCATGGCTATCAGTGATCACTGGTCATAATGTGAGGACCCCACTATAATTATGGCGACTCATATTTATAATGAGTAATGAGAAATAACCATTGCAGTAACGTGCCTTATTATTCACCCGCCCCCCTCTCAGATCAAGTATGGTGTGGGTGTGGTCCAACTGAACTTCCTGCGGCTATCAAGCTCAGAGGCAGTACAGGTAACTACACATGCTCAGTGCTGCCTATCAGTGTAGCAAGGTGGCCATAGTGTTATCATGTCCCCCCTCTCCTCTCAGGAGCTCACACTAGCACGCCCCCCCGGACCACCACTGGAGGAGGGGGTGCTCCAGATGCTGGGCTATGATAAGCAGCTTGTAGAGAGACCGCCTCATCACATGTCATGTCAGGTGAGTATGTGCATTAGATAGTACAGTTTGTTGCAGACTATACAAGTGATATTTGACTGATTACTATAATCGGCTCTGTAACTAGAGTTCTGATTGTCCAAATTCAACGGATTTTCTGAAAGCTCTTAGAAATATATGCTACATTATATTGTGTGTCAGACTGACTTTTTATGCTACTGTATATTTTCTGCAGGACAATGACAGAATGTTGGACCCCCCTCAGGGCAATGACACCACGTTAGACCCCCCTCTCTCCTCACAAGGACCACTGTGCTATCTCCGCTACACACTCGACACTTCTATATCCACTAGTAGCTTAGAAATTGAGCAGTTGCCTGTCATAGACGTATTACCATGGTTACCACTGTGTGAGCATGTGACTTGTGAGCTAAGAGTAGGGCCGTTGTGTTTTAGAGAAGACTCTAGATTGTTTGGAGGTGGATAAGGTTGTGCGTTGTGTTTTCGTTCTGTTTTGTCAGCACGTTTTTATGTAGCGTATGTGGATCAAATCTCACTACTTTATATTTATGGTTAGAAGTACACTCTAAATCTATGGGGCCGGTGTCAATATGGACGACTATTGTCTAATATAAGACACCCTGCGATATAAAAGGTAAAATTCGGCATGGGAATAAAATGTAGGTTGAGTGGGCGTTTATTAATTTTTAAAAAGTTACAAACAAGTGGTTAAGTACGATAGATGAGTTAATTATATTTACACACTAGTTAGTAAGTAGGTGGTTAAGTATGCCCATCCAGTTAGTCTGCACATGCACAATAAGCCATCTGCCTAAATCCGAGGGAGAAATCTAATCAACCAGAGTAGTACAATAATAATTACAGACAATCACAATAAATGATTCCATTTGTACACACGGTCAACAATGTACTATAAAACAAAGCTAGTCCTAGAGAGAGTGTCTCATGAGTGTCCTCTAACAACAAGTCTCCATGCTCTCAACGCTGCTCACAGACTGTGACACCACCTCAAACCTCCGCACACATGGAGTACCAATGATGGCAGTGGTCCCTTGTCTGTAGCGATAGTCTCCTGTCCTCGGACCCTTGGCTACAATCTCCTCATAGCCTCTCAAGTAATCTGTCTTGTCTGCTGTCACCACGCACAGGTCCACATTGCTACCAGAGCCCTGTACACAAGCAAAGAGAAGGGACAATAAATAATTCAGAAAAGAAAGGGAGAGAGTGGACAGTGGGGAAAAAATTATACTACATGATAAATAAATAAAAAAAAACCCAATTTGGTTTGAATTTAAAATCATCCATGTGTACATTGAAACATTACCGTATAGCGGGTAATTTTTGTGGGGTATTTGTGGGTAAGTGACCTCCACGAAATTTTAACGCAGGCGTGGCTTACCGGAACGTATGAATGCAGTGCAGGCAACGAGACTAAACGAAATTGTTACTCACGAAAACCATCGTTTTCGAATTTTTTACCCCACGAAAATTACCCGCTATACGGTAATTATGGATTCTTACTGTGTGTAGCTTACCAAATCGTTGAGGATGCCAGCAGTGATTGCATTCCTAACCAGAGTCATGGCCTCGTCCCTCTGAGAGGATAATGGGGGGAGGGGTTATATTCAGTGAGGGTGGGGTTATTCTCACCTCCATATTTGGTTTGTATTGATCTTCAAAAGTCGCCATAGCAGCCAGCGATCCAGAACCTGTAACACAATAAAGTGTTTTTTGTAGTGTATCCTAATTAGAGGGGCTTACCCATCGACACATAGGGCAGCTTGTCAGTGCTCCCGTGAGCATGCACAGTGAATAGACTGGGGCCAGTGATGTCATAGCCACCCAGGACCAGGTAGGCCCCGATCTGACCACTATATCTGCAGAATAATAATCAATATTCTTCATGAAACGTGTACTTGTATAAGAGAATAACATAACTAGAGCACTTAAGTGCAAATCCTCGGCTGGTGACATGATTGTAAAGAAACCAGTGGAGTGATATAATGCTGTGCATGTAGTGATGTATGACTGAAGCTGTCTAGCACAGCAACTCAGGAGCAATAAAACTAAACCAGACTAGAGGCATGCTGTGAGAACAGAGTTTTAGTGATACACGAGGCATGCACAGTGGGCTATGATCACAGTAAGGATGCCTGGAGTCTCAGAGAAGTATGATATGACTCCTGGGGTCCTGGAGTCAGCAAGTCACAATTCTAGCTTTCTATTGTAGTGACCCTTTTCCACTGTTTTTGGTATGGGATCACTTTAGCTGTAAATACGGAGGGTACCTCGAATAAAGGCCGCGTGTAGTTAGCTAGCTGCCAACGTGCAAGTTCAAGCTTCTTAGTTTTTGCTCGCTTTTATTCGACAACAAAGCTCTAACATCGAAATCTACTATTGTTAAAACTAGTGAAGGCTATCCATGCTATAAACGCAGTGCTGTGGCAGCCAGGTGAGCAGACCCAGATATTACAAACAGACAAACAGACAAACCAAACGACTACTATACCCGTGGCCGCCCACGCGCACCTCGGGTAATAACCATTATTCTACACTATGAAACGTACCTGTATAAGTATTGCTTGAGCATCTTCAAAGCCGTGGCTACACGTGGCTATAGGGGAGAGGTGAAGGTGAAGGTGAGGGTGAAGGTGAGGGTGAGGGGTGAGGGTGAGGGTTAATTAGCATGGCCTGTCACTTACTGCTCTCCCTGTGGTCAGTTTGTGTAACTCAATCTGAGCAGAGATGAAGTTAGTGGTGAACTCTGTGTCTGCAGCCGTACCAGCTCCACAACAACTGCACATAACCATGACAACCACATAACCATGACAACAGCGGAAAGTGAGGAGCAATACTTACAATATGTTTTTTGCGATGAAGTGAATTTTTTCACAATTTTTGTCAGCAACCACGGTTCCCTCTGTGGCCCTAGTGTCAGCACCCAACACAACTCCGTCCTACAAGTGAGGGGGGGTGGGCTGGATTACCATATTACATACGAGTGGGGGGAGGGTGTGGGCCGGATTACCATATTACATACGAGTGGGGGGAGGGTGTGGGCCGGATTACCATATTACATACAAGTGGGGGGAGGGTATGGGCCAGATTAGCCTCTTACATACGAGTGGGGGGAGGGTGTGGGCCGGATTACCATATTAGATACGAGTGGGGGGAGGGTGTGGGCCGGATTAGCCTCTTACATACGAGTGGGGGGAGGGTGTGGGCCGGATTAGCCTCTTACTAACTACCCACCTTGAACACACAGCCAGCGATGGTGGTCCCAGTCTTGACTGGCTTGGGGAAGGTCACTCCAGAGCGTCTCAGTCCTTCATTCCTGGAGGGTGGTCATGTGCATACTTATTAACGTGCACACGTGTGTCCTGTCACACCAAATTCTTGGGTCTATATTTTTCGAAAAATGTGGACCCCCTGGAACATATTTACTGACAAATATATTCCACTTGCACAGAAGGAGCCATGGGTTACTGGCAAGTTGCAGTCATGAAGCTAGTACGTACATATAGAAGTCACTAGAATGATGGGGGGTTCAAAGTTTGCTGGGGGTCGTAAAATTTGTTCTGGGGGTCCGGGTTAACGTGACAGTCCCCGTAAAATTAATATAAAGTTACTCTAGATAATGGGGGCACAAAAAAATGCATTCTACCTTTTACAGAGATCAAAGTTGAATCCTCCAGTAGGGAGTTGAGTCACCACGACACCAGACATGGCTCATATACAGGTCTTTCTCTTACGTATAAAACACACGTGTGGACACTCAGCAATTATTCTATATACAGCACACCAAGAGGAGGTCAAAGTTTATTCGCTTTGATGAACACTAGCCTCGATCCCAGCCCTTCTATTTGAGAGCGGCCTGGAATCGAGGCTACTTGAACACACGTAATCTAATGCCCCACCCCCCTACCGGGGATAGGTGTGTACCAATTACATGATCTAATACCCCACCCTTTGGACAGCATGTTATGTGGGGGTTATGTGGGGATTAGACCTGTATCACACTATAGCTTTCTTCATGGTTTCACTAGTCAATTATTTAAAGTACAGAAAATCACTTATAAATATATCCATTATAACCATACTTTAATTTATAAAAGGTTAGCCCTGAAGGCAAAGATATGGCCAGCAACATTTCTATTATAGATTGTGTATGAAGCGGCTACATCATATAGTTTATCCAAGTAGATGATGCATGCAGTGACACAACATTTTTGCATGCAGTATATCACCAAAGATACGATGGTGATACAGTGCAAGCTGCTTACGAGTTCACCATAGCTACTATAACGAAGTAGCTACATGTATATAGTATCTGGTATTCATATTGTTGAACTGTTTATTCATGCGCATATACTGATGATCTGTGTAAAACACCTTGGAATTCAGCTCTGCATGGTCACTGACAGAAGGCTGTGATGTGGTAATTAATGTAACATGCATGCATAACTAATTAACTACGCCTCGAGGCATAATTAAAAGGTTATAGCCCTGAAGTCAAAGATAATTATGGCCAGCAACATTTCAAAGGTATATTATAGATTGTGCATGAAGCGGCTACATCATATAGTTTATCCAAGTATAGATGCATGCAGTGACACAACATTTGCATGCAGGGTGATAATGCAGAGCACTATAAGAGAGTGAGCTCCTGCTATGACAGCATGTACTCTGACAACCTAGCAGCTAAAGTGAGCATCATAAACCGTCAGCTGCAGTTCACCTCTGGTGACACTGTCCTAGACATTGGAGGAGGGACGGCAGGAATGAGTCAGCGGCTGTGGAAAACGCACAATCTCAAGGCACCTGTACTTTGTGTGGACCCATCGGATGCGATGCTGCAAATAGCCCGAGGGAAGATGGGAGTGGAGACGATTAAGGCGACAGCTGAAGAGTTCTTTGTAAATTATTCCGACAGAAAAGTTTTCAGCAAGATTCTTATGATTAGTTGTTACCACCACTTCAAAGATCCTGGCTTGGTGTTTGAGGGCGTTGCTAGGCTACTATCTGATGATGGTGTTTGTTTGGTGACTCACGCTGAATATGAACCTCTTTTGTTCTCACGACTAGGAAAGCTACTGGATATTGACTACAGCCAGATTGCTAAGCATGCTGAAGCTAATGGTCTCAAAGCTCAAATAACGTCTGATAGTGAAGTGCGGGAAGTAACTAAAGAGTCGTGCTTCAGTTTTCTGAGAAATCGTATGTTCTCCATTCTCAATGAATTCACAGATAGTGAGATAGAAGAAGGAATTAAAGAACTGGACCAAAGATACGATGGTGATACAGTACAAGCTGCTTACGAGTTCACCATAGCTACTATAACGAAGTAGTAGTATCATTCTGCCATTCTGGTATATATTATTATTGTTTTGTATTTGGTAACTTTTATTCATGAGAGCAACCCAACATACTGTATTGCTAGCCCTGGTTAGGATGAATGACATTCCAATCAGATATTCATACTTGATTTACCTCACCACAATTTCAATTTGGTGTGGCTACTCTCGGGGTATCGCCGCAGAATATGTCCATCATCATGACAGCAGTATGGGGGGTGGGGGTGGTCCCATCATCAGAGTTGCAGAAAACTCCTGATGAAAATCCAAGACATCCCAAACATGCCAACATTGTATTTGGAGCTGGATTTTATTGAGTGTGTGCATGCATGTATATAGACAAACTGTCGCTCCATGCAGGTCACGGGTTCAAGCTGGCTCCAGTGGTGGGTAAGATACCGACTGAGTTGGCCCTGGACCTGCCTCCATCTTATGACCTGGACTGGATAGATTAGCAAATATTCATCAAAGCTGTGAGATGTGGTTAATGTTACGTGTGAAAAAAGTTGCTGTGGTCTGGTACATAAACAATGGTTGCGGTATTATCCCATAATGCATATACTGCTTTTACAACATGTGAAATAATTATATTGTGCTCATCTTTATCCACAGCTCTGATCTGAAGCTCTATACATTGCACTCCACCAGACAGATAACAGAACTGAAAATTAATTTAGTATCATCATGACGTTCAATGATGTTCGCGACACAGGGCCGAGTTTAATCAATATTTTTCAGCTGCCATAACTTGAATCCAAAGTCAAAAATTTTTGGATTTTCTGAATGCTTGGAAAAATACCTTTCAAATGGTGTCATCAAAGTTCATATTTGAGAGATAAAAATATTTGCCGATTGGGCCGTACCATGGATTATATATATAGCCCATGGTCCGAGGCCAAAAAATGACAAATTACGGCCCGGACGAAATTTTGGATTGAAACACATCATTTGAAAGGTATTTTTCTGAGCTTTTAGAAAATCATGACATTTTTGACATTGGATCAACTGTACTCAAGTTATGGCTATTGAAAGATGTTCAACTACACCCCCACCCCCCTCCGTTTAATCAATATCTTTCAGCTGCCATAACTTGAATTCTGTGGATCCAAAGTCAAAAATTTTTGGATTTTCTGAATGCTTGGAAAAATACCTTTCAAATAGTGTCATCAAAGTTCATATTTGAGAGATAAAAATATTTGCCGATTTGGCCGTACCATGGATTATATAGCCCATGGTCCGGGGCTGTTGAAAGATGTTCAACTACACCCCCACCCCCTCCGTTTAATTGGGTGGATTATCTTTTAGTGTCCTTGTTTCAATCACTCTCGAAAGTTTCCAGTATAGCATGTTGACACAGTGATCCTTGTGTTTGCATGAGCATGCATTTATTCGCTTGTAAGTACAGTATACCCATACCCAAAACCAACTGTGAGCTAAATTAGTAATAATGTCGTATATATAATATGTACTTTGCTTTATCGGGGTTCAGTGTATATAACTTTAGTACCATTGTGATGACAATTATATTATCAAAGCATGATCTAGACATAATGTATAGGGACGTCACAGTTTATTGAAGTATATCGCTGTATTATAAGAATTTTGCGTTTCTTACTAAGTTTTGCCTACGAGTGTTTTAATATATTATTATACCAACCAGCAAAAAAACCGGAACTACTACTGCATGTTGTAAGCTGCCTAATGAGACAGTAGGGCTGCTACCTAAAGCATAAAAAAACTACTGGCCAGTAGCCTCCTGCTTTGCAGTAGGATAAGGAACTAAGGAACTACTACCACTGTAGTAGGGTTTCTGACTTTCAAATGAAAGACAGTAGGTAGGGCTGCCACCTAGCTAATGAAAGGTGCCACCTAATGAAAGGCACCAGGGCTCCTGCTGACTATCACAATGAAAGACAGTAGGAAGTGAGTGACCAGTTTCCCGACCACCCCCCACTACAGCTCCGGAGCCCCGGTTTATAACCCACACGCTACATGGGTGAACTGCAACAAGTCAATAACGTAGGAGGAAGGGGATCTTTTAGCCTCGATCCTAGGCCGCACTGAAGATGAGGCCAGGAGCACATTACTTTGACAAGTGCATAAAGCTATGGAATTCTCTTTTCTGACTGCCTGTACAGCTGTAATCACGGTCCTAATCACACTGGTAATAATCAGATACTTTTACCTCGTCTCCATATGTGGAAACAGCCGTACAGGAGTCAAACAAACCCGTCCCTCGAGCACCATGATTGTGCTCGGGTCTGGTGGCCACACTTCAGAGATGATGACACTTTTGAGTGGAATGGACTTGAGTCACTACACTCCCAGGACCTATGTGGTTGCCAATAGCGATACCATGAGTGCCGATAAGCTGAACAAGTTCGAGGAAGACATTGGGAAAAGTGAAGAAGTTCGCGTTCACCTCATACCTAGAGCACGAGAAGTGAAGCAGTTGTATCTAACCAGTGTGTTCTCAACTCTCTACGCTACACTCGCCACACTACCCGTTGTCCTGGAGACCAGACCTGACCTGCTACTATGTAACGGACCTGGTACTTGTATTCCGATAGCATTTTGGACATATCTACTCAAGTTTCTGCTGCTCAAAGACGTCAAGATGATCTATGTTGAGAGTATATGTCGAGTGGAGAAGCTCTCGTTGTCCGGACTGTTACTGTACTACCTGTATATGGCAGACCATGTGATTGTACAGTGGCCCACACTTCACAAACAATATCCCAGAACTCAGTACTTGGGGAGAATTGTGTGACAATAACATTTAATGTTGTCATTTAATATTAAATTTTGATTCGACAATACATGTATATAAGTAAGTCAACAGAGGAACACACACAGAGAGAGAGTATGGCTGCATGGCTGGCTAGGGAGTCAGGAAGTGTGGCTTGCCCTCTGCTTCAGTTCGTTGAGTGAGGATCTCACAACCTGTCTCAGTTACCAGTAGAGTGTGTTCAAACTGTGCAGACCTCTTGCCATCCTGTACACGTGTGTGTGTGTGTGGGTGGTGGGGGGGGGGGGGGGGGGGTAAATCACTGAGCTATTTGCTAAAGAGATTATAGATACACTAAGTACAAGAGACTTGATACATCATACAGTTAAAGTAATTTTTAGAGAGTGTTTAAAAATACACCAACACAAATAATAGATATTGCCCACTCACCACGGTAGCTGCAGTCCAGTTGTCAGGCCAGGTGACATCTCTCCAAGTGCCTGAGGGGTTAAGAGTGGGTACTGGTTGGATTACACCACACAGGCACTACCTTCACTGATCATTGGCTCTATGGTGAACGTGTGCCCTGGCTTCATGACACCCACGGCCTTGTTCTCTGCATGTACAGGGAAACAGAACCAGTACTGTATACACTGCTAATAAAGATGGCACAGAATAACTACTATCAAGGTAACCATGACTCGGAATAATTAAGAGAAAGTGGGAAAGAAATGAAGAGTTGGAGATATTTCACAGTGTTACTGAACATCGGCCGGCACTGGTTGTGCTCTGACTTACTTGAATAGTGAGGGACATTAGGCAGAGCATGGAAGATCCTGTGAGAGAGACAGTGAGCACAGTAACACGTCCACACACACACACGCCCACACCACTCACTGGTTGATGCCGTGGCCGCAGTATGTCCTCACTACAGAGAATCCGTTGGTTTGGGCGTGTTTCTGTATCTCATTGCCAATGTTGCGATACTTTTCTCCCGGGTGAACTGGAAGGAGGGGGAGGGGGTCACTACTAGCACAACACACACATGTGCGGGAGGGGGTCACAACACACACATGTGTGGGAGGGGGTCACTACTAGCACAACACACACATGTGGGGGAGGGGGTCACAACACACACATGCGTACTGTATACAGGATGGGATTTAAAAGTTCACACGCACAGAAACAGAAAAACATACAAAACTTTGCTCTCTTGCAAAGCTATAATCAAAAATGCTTTGCTAATTCTGACAGCTGTGAGCTCACCGATGGCTATCCCCTTCATCATGCACTCATGTGCTGTCTGCACAAGCTTCTTGTTAGCATCGTCCACCTCCCCCACAAAGAATGTCTCGTTAAGGTCGCCGTGGAAACCATTGTGATAGACTGTGATATCAACTAAAGAGAAGAATTTAAAATATGTGATTAGACACAACGAGGGAGCTCCTGTAATTAGTGTGTTACTAGTACCGTTGCAAATGTCTCCGTTGACCAACTCTCTACCATCAGGTATACCGTGGCATATCACCTCATTTACAGATCTGTGTGGGTGTATATGTGTGTGGGTGTGTGTGGTGTATGGGGAGGGGGTTGTGTGTGTGGTGTGTGGGGAGGGGGGTTGTGTGTGTGGTGTGTGGGAAAGATGTATGAGCAGGAAACACACAGGTACAGCCTAAGGCACCACTAGTAGAGTTCACAGATATCCTTATTAGGACATGATAGTTCTCCTTACGTGCAGCATGATTTGGGGAAGTTGTAATAGTTGAGGGGAGATGGATAGCAGTCTCTCTCTATACACGCCTCGTGCACCAGTCTGTCCACTTCATCAGTAGTCACTCCGGGGCGAACAGCACGGCCAGCAATATCCAGTACCTCTCGACCAAGCTGTGTGTGTGTGTGTGTGTGTGTGTGTGTGTGTGTGTGTGTGTGTGGGAGGGTGTGTGTGTGTGTGTTGTGTGGAGGGTGTGTGTGTGTGTGTGTGTGTGTGTGTGTGTGAGGGTGTGTGTGTGTGTTGTGTGGAGGGTGTGTGTGTGTGTGTGTGTGTGTGTGTGTGTGTGTTGTGTGGAGGGTGTGTGTGTGTGTGTGTGTGTGTGTGTTGTGGAGGGGGAGGGGGTTTGTTTTTGTACTAATAGTGAAAGCATGATTGATAACACTCAATTGATGGTGAAAGTTGCTTGTTTTGACACACACCGTCGCTAACTGTTCCTTGAAAGCAGCATTTGTTATCAATACACACAGACACTCACTCTGCAAGCTATTCTCATCTCTTTGATCTCGTCCGGAGATAGCTGTTGAATGGACAATGACTTCTTAGCCTCCCTCTCACTAGTGGGCACGCCTGCACACACACAGAAGCACACATACTAACATAGGCACGAGAATGTATGAACACCTCTTACCAGTGTCTGAATAGTCTGGTTTGCCGATATGCTCTGGGATTACTCGAGGAGGACTCTGCAGAATACACGAGGAATGGGAATACATTTCAGTTTGAACATACTAGAGTTGGCTCTGTAACTAGAGTTCTGATGGTCCAAATTAAACGATTTTTTTATTTTCTGAAAGCTTAGAAGGAGCCCGTTCAGATGGTATGCTCAAATCCCATTTTTGGAAAGGACAATAATTTCCCATTTTCGGATAAAGACCGTGGGCTATATATAGTTCATGGTATTTTGTCAAAAACAGGCCGAAAATAGACTTTTGATTTTAACACATCATATGAAAGGCCTCTCTCTAAACTTTCAGAAAATCATCAATTTAACGTTTTTGGGCCAACGAAACTAAAGTTATGGCCGTTCAAAGATGCTCTATTTAAGCATACAACTCACGAGTGGATAAGGACGCAGTGGCCCAGAGAAGGTGAAGCCAGGCCAGGGATTGTACGTGCTGGGTTTGGATGGGGTTTTCTTCTTGTGTACAGCTTTGTGTTCTTTCCAGTAGTTTTTGAAGCACTCCTGTGAGGCAGATTACAGTAATGGGCTAGCTATGTGAATCATTATTGTAATTACATTAACATGTAGAAGTACGCAATGAATACAAGACCACTAACGAGGCAGTACCCACTACGAGGAAGTACCCTACGAGGAAGTACCCTACGAGGAAGTACCCTACGAGGAAGCTAGAGCACAATATATCAGAGACAACGTCTTATATAAACATTATGTACCAAACACGACACCACTTCAAGCTACAAGCAATGTTCAATCTAGTGCATTAGCATGCACTAATATAGTTGATAAAAATACACAGATTTAGAAGTAAGTGTCTCATGGTCTGATTGTGTGAGGTCCTCACTTGGTTACAGAAGTATGACCCCTCGAGTCCTTGCTTGACACAGGTGGGGCACTGAAGGGTGGCCTTGTTGGTGCAGCCCAGGGTCGTGCACAGCTGCACTGGACCATCCAGAGCTGCCATTGTTTATACGATATGAGCTGCTGAAGCTAGCTTGTTGAACTACATGTGACTATATAGTGCGCATGCGCGGTGGGGAGAGTTCTTTCTCTATGTAGTTGTGTGTACAGTCAAGGTAAGTCCATGTGGTTGTGTATCTATTCCAATCCTGCACTGACTATCAATGTAAGTATATATGATATTGTTCTATAGATGGTGAACCGATTGACATACCGTAGGAGGCTGTCCTATAACACCAAGTCCAACAAAACTAGGGTGTAAGTGAAGTCATGTTATTCTATATTAAAAGCAGACATTTACTGTACCAGTCAAGTCTATTTCTAATACACACACAACTTGTACTAAAGTACCTAGTTACTAAGTAACTGCCCCCCCCCTGCAGGTCAAAGACTCCGGGGGGTCGGCTGGTGTACCTGTACGTCAAGAAGAAGGGCACACCCCCCAAGTGTGGGGACTGCAAGGGCAAGCTGAGTGGGGTGAGTGGGCGTCATCACTGAGCACACTTCGTAGCAAACTCAATAAGACACTTCAATGATATGATAGCAGCTAATTGAATAGTAACCTACTTTGAAATTTAATTAATAGCCTAAGCTTTGATATAGCTGTAATATTTGTACAGCAAAGTCAGTCAGTAAGACACTTTATTGGTAGTTGTGTAATGACTGAAGTTTAAGTAGTACCCTAATGTATGGTAAGTCATCCACCCCTCCCCCTCCTCCCAGCTTCCTGCAGTGAGGCCTATTAAGTTGAAGAACCTCTCCCGACCCAAGAAGACCGTGTCCAGGGCGTACGGAGGCTCCAGGTGTCATCAATGCCTCAGGCAGAGGTGCAGCTAGTAATTAAACGTTCATTATTGTGATCTCCCTGTTTCCATAGCTACCTGTGCATGCTCGTAACCTTACACATGCTTTAACCTTGCTCTGTTTCTCCCTCTGATAGGATCATCAGAGCTTTCCTTATTGAGGAGCAGAAGATTGTGGTCAGAGCACTCAAGGCACAAGCTACCAAATGAACTAACCCTACATAGAAACTGTTTTATGTTTGCTCTGTGGTTTCTGCTTACAATGTCAGATTTGATTAATTATGACAATCACTTTTGTCGTCATTCCATGCAGTTAAACTAAATACTGAGCTTTATATAAAACTACACGCGATTGGATTGTATGAAGAGATAATTGTTTGATTAACATTCAGGACGTACAAAATAACATTGAGCTATAGCGAGAGGAGGGTTTAGAGTTCAGAGTTCATCTTTCTTTGATGCTCTGATGTGCTCTATCAGTCCAACGTATTGTTCTTGTGTGGCTTGACTCAACTGTGTGTGTGTGTGTGGGGGGGGGGGGCAAAGGTCAATCAATACCAGTCAATTATATATTAACGCACTTCACTGCCTTTTTTCATGGCTGAGAGCACCTCCTCCAACAGAGAAGTGCTGAGTCGGCAATGTATCTTCCATAGGAGTCGGCACAAGTGGAGCAACACTGTCTCACTAGCCTAGAGGGGGGAGGGGATAATGCAATCAACACTGAACAGTTCTAAGACATTCCCTCCCACACACAACACATACGTACAGACGAGATCACATTATTAGTCATAGGGGGACGGTTAATTAATGACATGGATTTAAATTGTACACAAAATGAAATTATGACTGTAGTCTAGTTAAACTCCCTCTCCTCCTCACACATACGTACTGTAGTCTAGTTAAACTCCCTCTCCTCCTCACACATTACTGTAGTCTAGTTAAACTCCCTCTCCTCCTCACACATAGTCTAGTTAAACTCCCTCTCCTCCTCACACATTACTGTAGTCTAGTTAAACTCCCTCTCCTCCTCACACATACATACGTACTAAGACAATGTCTAGAGCCAGTTACCTGACAACAAGGCATCCAAAACTGCCTCAACATGACCTGGAGAGTGGCCACCTTCAGCTCTTGCTGGCAGGTCACATGATGCACGAGTATGTGGAGGAACACGTCCGGCATCTGTGTTCCCTCAGTGCTGCTAGTGAAGGCTCTAGCAATCGTAGGGAGCAGGAAAATAAATGATTTCAGTTCTTTTTTCTCGAGTAAGTGGACAGCGTACATACAAGTGATGTACATCGCCGAGGTGTGCTTTGTGAGATACTTGATGAAGTTCTGTGAGGGTGTGTGCGGTGGGTGTTCCTCGCCCAGCTGACGATAGAGCACTCGTAAACTATTCTCAGCCATCAGTGAGAGGAGATCCGGAATGAAGCGAATCAGCAGATCTGTGTCCTAGAGGAGGGAGGGGGGCAAGTATGGGAACTATATTATAATTATATGTTCACTTACAAATTTATCTTCGTAGTATTCTTTGCTGTCTATTAGTCTAAGTGACTTGAGCCCCAACAAAAGCAGTCGCACCAAACACTCTAAATCATTGCTCTCCTGCATGTGGAGAATGGACACCATCTTTAACTATGAGTACAGAGGACTGCAACTGCTCACTCACTCTTGGTAACTGGGACTGCTCGAATAGTTGCAATATATTCTGTAGTATGCTCTTGCAGAGTGTGTGGAGTGTGTATGGGTCTCTCAGGAGCATCGACACATCTCTGTAGGGGGGGTAAAAAAGTTCTAAGCAACGAGACTTGAACTTCTAGCAATAATTGATCCACTTGTAGCTCTATCAAAGACCTTCTAAATGCACATTTTAGCTGTGAATTTGGTTACTTAAGTTATGGGCAAAAATGCTTCTACTACCAAGGATTACAGCACAGCACTCCCTCACCCCAGTATGTCATCTCCCTGCTCTTGTTCCTCTATGAAGCTGTACAACTCTCTAGTCTTCTTAGCGTCCACTCCTCCCACACGCACACACGCATCCAGACACCACGCAAACTTCCGACATCGATCCAGCTCACACAACTTGCTCTCTTTCTCGTGCAAGGTCATCAGAAGGTCCGCACGCAATGTACAATAATGACTAATCTGCGTACGAAGAAACAGTGTTCGTAGAAACTGCAGCAGTGTTGTGTAGAGAGTGGGGGAATTCCCTAACATCGATACAAGCTCTTGAATGACAGCATTTTGTCGTCGTGACCGCGGTAAAATTGACAGAAAAGATACCGAATTTTTAGATTTATCTTCAACACCAAATAACAGATTTTCTTTGTCTGAGATGTACTGATCTAACAGCGGACTAACGGCCTCCCCAAACAGGCCCTGATTGGTTGACCATATCTGCTGCTTCACGCCGAGCGGACAGGAATTATATAACTCTACATTTTCTGAGAGTGGCCGAAGATATTTTTCATCGATAATGGGCAACTTTTGCATGATTTGCAAACACACTGAACGAAGTTGTGCATCTCCTCCAATGTAGCGGAAACATCGATCGAGTAATTTCGTTAGTGCTCTATCCTCCAGATTGTCAACTTTAGACAGTAGCTTTTCCTGCATTTTCTGAAACAGACTAGTGTGTATCTGAGCACGTGTGATGCCATGTAGGTCCAGTATAGGGAGAGCAGGGTTCATGGAGGATATACCCACTTTGTTCTGTGTCTGTACTTTTGTGATGGAGTCAAATGCATCCTCGTTGTTCTTGAAGATACCAGTGATGTACTCTGCACCCGTATTGTCAGACATGATGCAGCAGCTACATAGACTAAATGTAGACTCGAGACTAAATGAGCAAAGATATATCAGATTCAGAATAAAAATCCTACTTTCTTTTCTTTTTTTTTTTTTTTTTTTTTTTTTTTTTTTTTTTTCTTTATAATGTTTGATGCAGAGGAAGCATACAGGATATGACAAGGTAGCTAAATGAAGCTAATAATGAAGTCAGTCCATAACCAAAAAGTAAAGGTGCAGGTGCAGTTCTACTTAAGTGAAAAAAAGAAAAAAGGAAAAAAAAAAATGTTAACTTATTGCTATAATTTTGACAGGGATAATTTAAAAGCAGATGGGCTAGGGCTACTGATAACATTTAGGGGAAGGGAATTCCAAATGGGGATTACGCTTACAAAAAAGGAATGTCTATGGGCTAGGGTTTTAACATATGGTTTAAAAATAATTTGATTATGAGGGTGACGGGGGGAAGGGCGAGGATGGAGGGTGAAAACATTGGGAGATATTATAGATAAATTGTTAAGTATATTAAAGCAGACTTTCAGTTTTTGGTTTTTCCTTCGAGATGACAGAGGTTTCCAGTTTAAGGAGGCAAGCAGGTCAGGGTATTCTGCCCTCCACTGCTTCGTTACAATTTTCCCTGCAAATTTTTGGACGCTTTCCAGTTTTTTTATATCTGTGTGGTGATGAGGGTCCCAGACTGCACCGCAATAGTCTAACTTAGGCAGAACAGCCGTGCGGTAGATCTGGTTCCTGATCTGAGGTGGTGATTTATGGAACTTGCGATGGATGAAGCCAAGATGTTGTTTGGCCTTCTTGCAGGTGTTGTGTATGTGACATGCCCATTTTAGATCATTATTGATAGTAACACCAAGGTACTTTACAGTATCACATGGGGAGATCCGATGGTTGTTTATATCTATATTCATTGGGATAGTGCGTGTAGAGCGAGTTATTGTAAGCAGTTTGGTCTTGGAGTGGTTTGCTGTGAGGCCGTGAGATTGCATCCAGGAGTTTATTTCATTGACATCTCCCTGTAGGTCCTGAGTTTCAATTGTCGAGTTTATGGGCTTGTAGAGAAGGATATCGTCTGCGTATAGAATGAGTTTGGCATTGGTGGACAGGTTGATGTTAGCAATTGAGTTCATGAAAATGTTGAATAATAGCGGTCCTAAGATTGACCCTTGTGGGACACCTGAGGTCACTGCAACAGGGTCTGACATAGTTCCCTCCAGGACTACCCTTTGCTCTCTGTTGGTAAGATAGTCTTTTGTCCAATGCAGTAGGTTGCCACAAATGCCTACGGCTTGGAGAGAGGATATGATCTGTGGGTGGGGTACTGAGTCAAATGCTTTCTTGACGTCAAAGAACACAGTTGCCACTTGGTGATCATTTTCTAGAAGTTTGTGCCAGTCGTTAGTGACAGATAGGAGGGCTTCTTGAGTTGAAGATTTTGGTCTGAAGCCAAACTGGCAGTTTGACAGGAGCTTGTTTGAGTATAAGAACTTTGAGATTCTCTTGTTTTCTATTTAAAGAGCATCCCATTGTTCAGGGAAATTCCCTAATATGCTAATCATGTTTTGGAATAGGTACAAGAAGGGGATCCCCTCACATTGTACGACCATTCATGATCCACGGCCACACGATCGATCACTTTCTGCCGCAGCGTGTGTTGAGATCCAGCTAGCTAGCCGGCCATGAAGGTGACTGTGAAGACCATAGATGCCCAGAGCATTCAGTTGGACGTGGAGCCAGATGTGAGTGCGCTAGTGTACATATTATATAAGTATAAAAGGGGTGGTATTTGTACTGACCTCCCTCCACTGCCATGTAGCTGACTGTGAATGAGCTCAAGATTGCTATTTTGGAGAAATTGGTAAGAATTGTCCCTAATGCTGCATTACTATGCATACTCTGTGATGATTTGTGCAGGACGCTGTGGGAAAGCAAATACGACTGATTTGGCGAGGGAAGGTACTCAATGACGACAAGAAGTTGAGCGAATATGGTACGTATATATGTTGCTGACTCAGCAATTATAACCTCTGTGTATCGTGTAGCTCATTATTGTCACTATATAACTTTACTCTGATTAATGCCCACCATTACAGCAAGTGACGAACTCATGCTCCACCTGGTGTACAGACCACCCCCCAGGGAGGATGGTGAGCACACACACACACTGTGGGGGGTATAGGTTATGCTTCATTAGGATTTAGCATTAAATAGAGCATCTTTGAACGACCATCACTTTAGTTCTGTAGGTCCAATAACGATAGAGGCCTTTCAGATGATGTGTTAAAATCAAAATTCTATTTATACTATAGCCCATTGTCTTTAGGAAAATGGAAAATAATAGCCCATGACAAATTTGAGATTCCATTTGAAAGAGCTCCTTCTAAGCTTTCATCGTTGAATTGGATCATCAGAACTCTAGTTACAGAGCCAACTCTAGTATTTCAACTCAGCGTTAAATGCTTTAAATGGCCCTAAATTGCAGTTCTATTGGTGTGGGGTGATCTAGGTTACCGTATGCTGGTTGACCCTACATGCCACGAGTAGCTTGCTTTCATTACTGTGGTTACTCACATGTAATTAAGTGGTTGATTCTAGTTGTAACATCGGTTGTCTTTCATTGTATCACTTTCATTCTTTATGTTAGCTGATTACCCCTCAGGCACTAATGAGGGGGCGGAGCCTGATGGGGCCACACCCCCTCCCCCTCCTCGGGTAATTGACCACACCCACGAAGTCATGTTCGTACAAGGTGACTCTGCAGACATTCCAGCCAGTATCACAGAAATCACTCAGGTACGTGCGTGGGCGTACATCACGTGTTTTCATAGTAAAACTTCAAATATTTGTTAGTCACAGTCTGGATAATTACAATTTTGATTGTGTTCTGTAGCTCGCTGATAGCTGTATTATCAGGTGGTGTGCTTTAATCTTTAATTATCTGTGTACATATTTTGCAACCATGAGTAGCGTGAGGATATGTGTTTGTCTCCTCCCCCCAGGGGCTGGTGGACAGAGTGCTGGGTTCACTCAATGCTCAGGGTGCACGAGGCACCGTCACTGCCACTGCATCGTCTATTGTAAGCCACACCCCCTTTTGTGTGTAGTCCCTCATGCTTCCCTCATACAGGATTCAACCGGACGTAGGGAGACTGCACAAGTGTCCGCTTCCACTAGGGAGGCTAAACCAACACTTCCTATCGCTGATCCCACACCCCCCACACCATCACAGCCGCCCCCACAACCACCCCCTGCAGCGGAGGCCACACAGACAGCTGAGGCCACACCCCCAGCAGAGGCCACACAGACAGCTGAGGCCACACCCCCAGCAGACCCCCCACCCACTGAAGAGGAGGACAAGGAAAAAGAGGCACGGGAACAGCGGGAGATGATACAAGAATATAAAACACAGAAGAATATTCGAAGTCATGTGAAAGATGCTTATCGTACTCTTCAGCATGCTGATAGGGTGTTGCTAAGATATAAGGTTGGTCCAGTGTAACCACCCACTCATCTGTTATCACTCCCCTCCCCCTCCACCCACTCCACACCCTTTCGTCTGTTAGAAAGCGTCGGCTCGTGCAGATGGTCAGACTGTGGATCCGGACGAGGATATTGAGACAATTCATGACGTCAATCGTGTGCTTGCTTACAACAACGGAACAACAAGGTGTGTGTGTGGGTGTGTGGGTGGATGTGTGTGTGTGTGTGTGGGGTGTGTTGTACACTGTACATGTAGTTATCTTTTAGCAGCCATAACTTTGGTCCAATGTCGTGCACTTTCTGAAATCTTTGAAATAGACCTTTCAAATGATACTGCCCATGGTCCAAGGCCGAATTATTATGACCCCCGACAACATTTTGGATTTAAAGACATCGTTTGAAATGTGTCTTTCTAAGCTTTCAGAAAATCAGAAAATCATAAATTGGATCAAGTTATGGCGACTGAAAGAGTCCCTAAACCAACAATATTAATAATTATAATAACCTCCCTCTGCTCATGGCATGCAGTGCGAGTATCTACGTGACACTGTTGAACTATCAGGAGGACCTGTTCGCACGAGCTCGCCCACTCACCCGTCACATGACTGACACCATCCAACGCAGCCAACCACACCAAGTCAGTCCAACAATATAATGAGGTCATAATCATGTGTGTACCCCCCGCCCCCGCATACTTTACATGACATGCACCGTCAGTCATGTAGTACTTGTAGGGAGTTTGTATTTATAGTGTCAGATTAAGATAGTAGTTTTAAGGAACTGTTTTGTAATTATGTGCGTGACCCCGCCCACCACACACACCACACAGGAGCTGGAGGCTTGGAAAGAGGCCCAGATTGCTCAGACTGTACGAGAGTTCAACTATTACATGGGCCATGCTGCTGTCTCTCTGTCACGCCTTCATGTCAACATGTTTGCCCCTCCCCCACGAGTCATCGTCTCCACACCCCCCAAGACCACAGAGATGAGGGGGATCATGTCACAGATGAGGTCCATGCATGCTGCACCCCGTCCCCCCTCCGGTAAGTGAGCGTGGTTTGGTGGGCATCTCATAATAATTTAGCAAAGTAAAAAAAAAGAATTATTTTGCATTGTTAATTTTTGTTTCATTCACTTGTTCTTTATTTCCTCCAGGCTATGTGATTGAGATTACGCATAACGATGAGAGTGGGCAGGAGCGGACCACTCGAGCACGACTAGACACTGGGGGTCGTCCAGGGGGTCTCTTTGGTGGCCTCGGTGGTGGTGGTGGTGGTGGTATGGGACTTGGCGGAATGGGGATGGGGCTTGGTGGAATGGGAATGGGAATGGGAATGGGAGGTGGTCTGGCCGAGCTGCTACGGCAACGAGTGGAGCGTGACGAACAAGAGGAGGAAGAAAAGAAAGAAACAGATACTGGCACGGAGGGAGCGAAACCAATGGAGACAGAACCAAGCATGCCCAGTACGTCTAAAAATGGCAGCAAACGAGAATCAGAGGAGGAGCATATGGATACTAGCACACCCCCTGCCAAGAAGCCGTCCATTGACCCCGATGAATCCCAGCCAAAGCCAACAGCTGCTACTAGTGGGTCGACCTCTGACCCCTCTGCTGGTAAGTCACATGCACAATAATAATAATAGTTCAGTATAGCCTCGTTCCTATAATAAAGCGGATAGGCAAACAATATTGAAGTCCATAAGCATACAGCTCTGTTATCCTTGTGCCCCTACCGTCTGCAGGAGAGGGGGACAAGTGATGACTCAGCACGTACGGCCGCACAGAAAGCTATAGAACTATTGACAATTGAATTAACTCTTAAATTGATTTCCTATTGTAATGCTACATGTATTGTGTGCAATAACCATTTCTAATTAATGTGTGGTTGAGTTGTGATGTGATGTGCTATTGTAAGGAAAAGTTGAACACTTCACAGCTTCTGGAGGGGGAGCTGATAAATCTGAACCTGCCAAGTCCGAGGGTGGCGATGATAAAGAGGGCGTGGCCACAGAGGATGAAGAGGGCGTGGCCACGGAGGGAGAGGAACGAGAGCTAACGCAGATAGAGAAGGACATATCAGAATATCTGGCACGACTGGTTGCTCATATTGTGGCTGGGACTCCAATGCTGCCGCCAAGCATGAGGGGGGAGGCAGGTCAGTGGGTGTGGTCAACTGAGGGGGGTGGTTTTATCTCCTTTTTATCTGCTTTAATTAGGTGAGGCCTCTGGAGGTGATAAAAAAGAAGAGAATGATGAGAAAGAGCTGACGTTTGCGCAGAGATTTGCCGGACCACCAGGTACAAAGGTTAAAATTCGGCAGCCTCCCCAGCGTCCAATGTTCCCGGGTATGGCTCCTATGGAAGGACCTTCCATCACTATTGACAACCCAGGGGACGGCGCTGAGCCAGAGGTCAGTAGTAGACTATGAACTTTTGTAACATTGTTTGTTCTCTCTGTTAAGCTCCCGCGAGTGGGCTGAATACGCCAGCGATAGTCTTAGGCTCCCGCGAGTGGGCTGAATACGCCAGCGATAGTCTTAGGCTCCCGCGAGTGGGCTAAATACGCCAGCGATAGTCTTAGGCTCCCGCGAGTGGGCTAAATACGCCAGCGATAGTCTTAGGCTCCCTCGAGTGGGCTGAATACGCCAGCGATAGTCTTAGGCTCCCGCGAGTGGGCTAAATACGCCAGCGATAGTCTTAAGCTCCCGCGAGTGGGCTGAATGCGCCAGCGAAAGTCTTAATCAATGATTTTGGGAATCTTTCAGCTGCCATAACTTATTTTGTGGATCGAAAGTCAAAAATGTTATGGTTTTTTGAAAGCTTAGAAAGAGACCTTTCAAATGGTACCATCAAAGTTGATATTCGAGAGTTAAAAGTATTTTCTAATTTAGCCGTACCATGGATTATAGCCCATGGTCCGAGGCCGAAAAATGACAAATTAGGGCCGCAACGAAATTTTGGATTGAATCACATCATTTGAAAGGAATTTTTCTAAGCTTTCAGAAAATCCTAAAATATTTGACATTGGATCAACTGTACTCAAGTTATGGCTGTTGAAAGACACCCCCCCTCCGTTTAAATTAGAATCGGCTCTGTAACTAGAGTTTTGATGGTCCAAATTCTACTATAATTTTTTGAACGCTTGAAAGAGCCCGTTCAGATGGTATGCTCAAATAAAATTGACAAGTCATAATTTCCCATTTTCGGAAACATTCCATCCATAGGTTATAGCCCATGGTGTTTTGTCAGAACAGGCCGAAAATACTAGTACACCATTTGAAAGGCCTCCTCTCTCTAAGCTTTCAGAAAATCATACAATAGCAATAAATGTGATTGGACCAACGGAACTATCATAATTCACCCCCCCCACCCCTACCCCCCACAGATGAACGTTGATTTCCCGATGCCCCCTGCTCTTCAGTTCCTCCGTAATCTCCTCACGAGGGATTCTGACAGCGATTCAGAAGATGAAGATGGAGATAAGAAAGAAGGAAAGGATGATGAGAAGGGCGAGGCTGGTGCTAGTAACGTTGAGGGTTCAAAGTCCACCGCTGCTGAGGGGTCAAAGTCCGATGACGAGGGGTCGATGTCCACAGACAAGGATGAAGATCGACCTCTGTTTGGAAGAAAGAAAACACCTCGTAAACCAGGTACTACTGCATTAGAAATTTACTTGTCTACATTTCACTGTACCTCCCCCCCATGTAGATGAGGAGCCCCCCTCCCGAGAGCTGTGGGGGGTAGACAGGGACGAGGTGGAGTCTCTATCTGACGCTGGTAGTATGGACTCATTGGACTCTGATCACGAGATCCCGCCCATTCACCCCCCAGTCATAGCACCCGCCACTGGGGCACAGGCCGAAGCAGGTGAGCATATCTGTGTGTGGGTGGGCCTTTGACTAATAAGTCTAGTGAAGTTTTGGATTGAACGTATCACCCGGTACATCCACCCCCTCATTCTGTGCAGGTGCTGTGGTTCGTGAGTCTATGCTGCACACGTTCACTCAGCTGCGACAACGCTATGTTGGAGCCTCTACACAAGCGGAGACTGTCGAGGATGATATGGGCATGGTGGAGAAACTACTGCAGGACATCTCCAAGGAGCTATCAGTGCTGGAGGTCATGAGTGTGTTCAATGGAGCTACTGCACCTCTGGAGCGATTGCAGCCGCTCCTCCGCGAGTTCTTAAGAGAGAAGCTGCTCTTTGGGAGCTTGCCAGACATTGGGAAGGAAGAGACGGCAGTCAAGAACTTCACACAAGGCTGTCTGTCAAGTCTTAGAGCCGTAGAGGTGAGCATTGTATGAGGGGTAATAAAAGCATCATTCTTGTGGGCCTCATTACTAGCTCTTTGATAGAGCTTAGTGGCTGTAACAGCTGTATACTGTCCTTATGTACTGAAACACCTCACATTCTTATGCAGCATGTACATGTACTACAGTTGGCTCTGTAACTAGAGTTTTGATCGTCCAAATTCAACGATTTTATGATTTACTGAAAGCTTAGAAGAAGCCCGTTCAGCTGGTATGCTCAAATCTCAAATTTGGAACTGGCCATAATTTTCCTAAAAAGACCAAAGGATAGCCTGCGGTATTTTTCCAAAAACAGGCCGAAAATAGACTTTTGATTTTAACACATTATCTGAAAGGCCTCTCTCTAAGCTTTCAGAAAATCAAAAAATTAACGTTATTTGACCAACGAAGCTAAAGTTATGGTCGTTCAAAGACACTCAACTCAACAGGTACCAGCTGCAAAACTTTATGCTCTCCCTGCAGGACCAGCTGCCTCTGAGGGACGCGGGTATTGACTTCCCCATGACAATCTATCGACTGTTCTCCAGTCAGTTCAGAGCAGCCTACTTGCTCATAATCAGAGACTACCCAGGAGAGGGAGGCGCTGTGTTTGCTCAGGCACTCTCACACTGGGCCAAGAGCTCCAGTGCTTTGTTTGGACAAGTACTGCGACACTGCATCAATGGAGAGCAATACTTTGAGGATCTTGTTAAAATGCTTGTGGTAAGGAGGTCATAGTTCACCCACTAACCACTCCCCCTTCTTCCTCACTATCCCACACTTGTGTGAAATTGCATCAAAGAAATGTATTTTCGTTCCCTAACCACACACACTCCTCACAGAACACACTGTTCCCGCCCACCACACCTCCACTCATTCTGAATATGTGCAACTCAACCATCCATCGACAGCTGTCCAGGGTCAAAGGTCGCCCGTCCAAGTCCCCCAAGGAGCTGGATGCGTACATTGTGTGGAAGGAATGTGCCACGCCCACTCCTAACAAAAGCTACGAGCTTAGTCAGTTTCTGGCTGACCAATCAGAATTCAGCTCTAGCATGCCGACAGTGTTTCTTCACAACGTTGTCCCCGAGGGTATAGAGGTCACTGGACCTCCCACAGAGCCCCTTGCTGGACCCCCTGCGGAGGACCCACCCCCTGGTCATGTACCACAGGTAACCACACTGTATGTCTAATTTGTGTCTATGCATGTTTCTAATGAACTCTGAACTCTTGATACGGTCATGTAATTTTACATGCTTTCCATGTACCTGTAATAAAGTGCAAGTGTTTTAGGCTAAGATCTTATTGTGGTTTCTGTTGCGAGTCTACTGTAACCAGATATTATGATTGTTATGGTGTGTGTTCCTTGACCCCCCACAGAGCTGGGGAACAGCGGCCATACGAGACAAGAAACAGATGGACACTAAGAGAACCATGCCGTTCTCTGATGCTTACCTAGCTGGCATGCCCTCCAAGAAGAGGAAGGTACACAACCTTTGTATATACATAGTCTGGTGTGTTAACCCACATTTGCCATTTTGTCTTTGAGAGCCCATAATTTATGTTCAGATTGTCCAATTTCTTAAGGACATGTATGTTTTTAGCATTGCTAACCCTTTGAACTTCCTACACGTCTCCCTCACACACGCCCACTCCACACCCTCACACACACCCACACATGCTCGTCTCCCCAGCAGTTGGATATGAGCAAGCCTCAAGCAGTGCCAGCCGACACTCTAGTGGGTACACTCGTTACCAACGCGACCTCTGACCTCACCCCCCTCCGAGGGAGGAGCAATGAGGGTGAGACCCTCACTGATCATAGTACAGTAGAACCTCGATTATCCGGCCCTCCATTATCCGGAACCTCGATTATCCGGCTTGGCAGTTTTTCTTGTTATCACTGATAACGAGATCAGAAAATGGGCGTGTCCCTCAAATGCGCATGCGCATTGCAGCTGTTACCATGGAGACATGCCTGCTTATCTTCTGCACATGCGCAGACAACCATGTGGCACTGCTGTTTATCAATAAAGTGGGTGGATCAAGGCGTGGTTTATCTATTCAATTATCCGGCATATTCACTTATCCGGCCTGCTTCTGGAACCAAGGTGTCCGGATAATCGAGGTTCTACTGTACTCACTGAAGTCTTGTTACTCTATCTCATTAACTTGTATGTTATTAGATAACCTCCCCTTCTCCCCTATCCCCCACAGGGGTTATTATAATTTATTGCTTAAATTCCCCCACCCCCTACCCCCCACAGAGGTGAGGGACGCTCTCCTGGCTAACACACAGGGTCTGGCTGATGCTATAAGAGAGGACATTCAGCGCGGTGTGGCACGACGTCTCTTGGAGGACACACATTTCATCAGAGAGAAGTATCCCAAGAGTTGTGAATATTTCCAGCTACCCCCCACATAGCTGCGATCTGCCCGGGGGGTCCACATTGACTGTGTACTAACACTTGTAGTTTGAATTGAATTATTAAGCAATTTATTTGGAACATCGTGATTATTTTGCACACCTTGTTAGATCATTTAAATAATTTTTGACACAAATTATTATTAATCAATTGTTTGTCACGAGTTCTCTGTTTCCTTGAACCTGCAGTAAGAGAAGCCATATATGGTCACACCACACTGTAACAGTTTAATAGCTGTGCTCTTACTTGCACTTTGGACAAGTGTAGAACACAGTTTGTCCCTCGTCTGCTCCTCGTGTCTGCTGAGTGGTGTACGTCATCTGGTCATGCCCACACTTAAGACACCTACGCTCCACCTGTGTGTGTGGTGTGGGCGAGTGATGTGTGAGGGTGTGGGCGGGTGATGTGTGGGCGTATTGCATACCATAGGTCCATCGCCTTTGTCTGTTATAGCCAACTTTTGTTTACGAACAGCAAACTTTATACTAGAGTACTCCTCCATTCCTTCATATGCTGCGCATGCGCAGTAGAGACAAATGGTGCACGGTTAACATGAATTATCAAAGTACATTTCATAGGTGCACTCACTGGATGCATCTTGTTGGTAGTCACAGAGCTTGCATATCACATTACCACTGTCAACTGGCAACGGCAGGATAGTACCACAGTAGGGACAGAAGGAAGGATCCGTGCTAAACCAGCGAGACATGCTCTGCACTTCAGTATTACTATATCTAGATCTAGCCCCACCCCCAGAAGACCTCTCCTATAAATAGAGATTTTTTTACAGATAGAATCAAAAGTAGGAAACTGACGACCTGTTCCAGACATTCATAGCTAGCTAGCTAGTCAAGAGACACTGCGGTACAGTTGTTTGCAAGGTGGAGATGGATGCAACGAAGGTCTGCGAGGGGAATGAAGACACTAGGGGGGTGCGCAGGAGGGTGCAAGGTTCAGATAAGGTGAGGTCATGACAAGAAACTAATTAGATAATTAATAATGAGAGAGTCTATTGCTCATCCACACACACACACACACACACAATGATGTTAGTGTAGCATTTCATATTGAAACTGCATCATGACAATTTTGCATTAGTAACGATGCAAAATTCGATGTTTTTATAATTATTCGTACTCAGCATCATAACGTAACGTACATGCAGCCTCGGAGCTAATTAATGATAGCGTAGATCTTCATTAACCCCCCACTGTGATTACCCCCTGCACCCTGCACCCGTAGGCAATACTCGAGGTGTGGTTGGTGTCTATATCATATTCTACAACCTGACAGATGGTTGTGTCTGCAGCAGATTGTTCTACACCAATGATCCGACCATAATTATGCGTTTCATATTATACTACGATTTACAAACACTGTTTAATAGCTTATACCAGATATTGTCTGTATAATATATATTGTGTACAGGGACGACCAGTTCAAGTGACTAACATCTCAGCCTCCACCGTCTGTCAAGAAACTCGATCGCCCACTCGCAAGTTATCACGGTCCAATTCTGGCCTCAGGCTAAAACCTGTTGTTCAGGCTGGTCGCCCCGGACAACCAACCAGGAGCGTACCCACTACATGGTTCCAGCATAACGAAGAGGGGCCTCCCCTTACTTATAAGATGGAGGTCAACTTGTTGCTATGGCTACTCGTGGGCGTGGGATTTGCTGTACGGTTTTGGAAACTAGACTGTCCCCGGAACATAATGTGAGCAAATATGCTATAGAGCAATTTAAAGTTGAATGGCCTCTTCTATTTGTTGCAAGTGTAGTCGATTATCTGGCATTGTTTGCAAGCATGTATCTTTACAAGATTAGTTGTGAATTTTGGCAATTGAGCCAAAGCTGAGCCAGATATTCACAAGATGCCCTGTAGCAAGCAATACCTCAATATTGACACTGGTAATTAGATCATCTAAAACAACTGTAGTGATTGTACAGTGTATTTTCTGTGAGAAGTTTCCTCCTAAACACTCCAGTGTGTATGATGATTGGGCAGTGTAGACATGGCAACCAGCCCATTCAACAAGGCAATTAGACCACTCTTAACATAACCACTGTCCTGTCTGCATGCCAAGTGTGTGCATGTCACCTCTTGTGTGGTTTGTATGCTCTTTAATCACCACTTCAGATTTGATGAGGTTCATTTTGGCAAGTTTGCAAGTTACTATCTCCAGCGAACGTTCTTTTTTGATGTTCACCCCCCGCTAGGGAAGCTACTCTTTGCCGGGATAGGTAAGGTACCCCCCTAGTCGTGGGGATCGGTGAGGTACCCCCCTAGTCGTGGGGGTCGGTGAGGTACCCCCTAGTACGTAGTTGTAGAGGTTAAGAGTTGTAGCTGTAGAGTCTGTGGAGTCTAATGGTGACTGTTGGAATTTGATTACCTTCCTAGTAAAGTTTTAATGGGCTCCTGCTTCAAAGCTTTATTGACAGCTGTTGTAGATCAAAGGTCCTAATCTAATTAATGCCTTATCAGTACACAAGCCTGATAGTCTTGTTCCCACACTGTGTACTGCAGGTTACCTAGCTGGCTATGATGGCTCCTTCCTCTTCCCAAGCATCGGAGTAGGTGAGAGCTGTTTCATTAATCTGTCAATACTTAATTAGGTGTGTGGGAGTTTTGTACTTTGAGCTGAATATTAATTGCTCATTGAACTGAAACAACGGGGGACCACATTGTGCACCTTATTAGCTTAGGGGGTGAAATATGATCTAGAAATCTGCTCAATAGACAAATTCCCACTTATCCACACACCTCACACACACCTTACACACACCTCACACACACACCTCACCCCCACACATGTCACACACCTCACACAATACTCACCCCCACACATGTCACACACCTCACACAACACTCACCCCCATGCACACACCCCACACAGAGTTTCCTTTTATGGTGCCGTACATTGCAATGCGTGGAGCCTCTGCTCTGTGCGGCTCTCTCCTCATACCGTGTGTTTACTCTGTGAGTACACACTGTACACACACTGAACCCTGAACCCTGAACCCTAGCTGTTGTTGTTGTTAAGAGGGCATGTATACAAGTAGTGCTCATGTGTGATATTCAATATTCCCAGATCATGTTGGAGCTTGGTTTCTCCCACAGGGCAGCTCTCTTAGCAGGCTTCTTCACTATATTTGGTAAGTCCACACACTTCCCACACGCCCTCACACCCATACCCCCTCCACACACTCCACAGAAAACTCGCTGGTGCTTCAGAGCCGTGTCATCATGCTTGACTCGTTCCTCATTCTCTTCACTTACCTCTCACTTCTCTGCTTCCTCAAGTTCTACCATCAGAGACACGCGTAAGCCACACACAGTCTAGTGGGGGACTAGCTGCACACAGTCCACACACAGTCTAGTGGGGGACTAGCTGCACACAGTCCACACACAGTCTAGTGGGGGACTAGCTGCACACAGTCCACACACAGTCTAGTGGGGGACTAGCTGCACACAGTCTAGTGGGGGACTAGCTGCACACAGTCCACACACAGTCTAGTGGGGGACTAGCTGCACACAGTCCACACACAGTCTAGTGGGGGACTAGCTGCACACAGTCCACACACAGTCTAGTGGGGGACTAGCTGCACACAGTCTAGTGGAGGACTAGCTGCACACAGTCCACACACAGTCTAGTGGGGGACTAGCTGCACACAGTCCACACACAGTCTAGTGGGGGACTAGCTGCACACAGTCCACACACAGTCTAGTGTACAACATACATAGAGCCTCTGGAGTCGATGCATTTGTATTTGTTAATTGTTCCTGTATTATACTGCATATGCTTCTTTACATAAGCTAAATTTAAAAAATGGAAGTTTTGAGATATCACATTACTTATAACAGAGGCTAGTGTATAATGCTGTCAGTAGTGTGTGTGTGTTGTTACCTCCCTCCAGCCCATTCTCCCCGTCCTGGCACAAGTGGCTAGCGTACACTGGCCTAGCTCTCGGCCTCATGTTAGGGTGAGTGAGATAAACTGTGGAGTACCATATAGCAGAATGTTTCGAAGGTATAAACTTTTGCGGAAATACTTTAGAAACGTTTTTGCGAAATAGCATTGTTTTGCAAAAAGGCTGCTATTCCGTAAAATTTAAATAATTACCCCGGCCCGTGCAGTGTAAAGTACAGTGGTCTCCTGGGGCTCGGCTGTGTGGGTCTGCTGACCCTGTGTGACCTCTGGCAGCTACTAGCAGACAAGGCTATTGACGTGGTATGTATATAACATATGCCACTGATGATCCTTACCCAATCACTCTCCCCGTAGACTGAACTTGCACTTCATGTTCTACTGAGGGGTGTGTACTTACTGGGGATTCCCCTACTCATGAATATCATTATCTTCTATGTCCACTTCCTGGTGTTGAATCAAGCTGGTCCTGGCAACTCGTTTGTCTCACTACCGTTCCGTAACTCTCTTCAGGTATGTACTAGCTAGCTGGTGGGTGTGGTTAGTAGCTAGCTGGTGGGTGTGGTTAGAAGCTAGCTGGTGGGTGTGGTTAGTAGCTAGCTGGTGGGTGTGGTTAGTGAGTGTGAGTGGGTGTGTTGTAATTGTTTCAAAAGGTCATTAAAATAATCATGACTCGTGTTAATTCCCTCCCTCCAGGGATCTGTTGAAACTCCTCTCATTGAGCTGTCTTCGAATGCAACTTGTAAGTACTGCACCACACACACACACACACACACACACACACGCCTACACACACACCCACACCACCTCCCACACACACACACATATGCCCACATTCACACACACCCACACCACACACACACACACCACACACGCGCCCACACACACACACCACACCACACACCACCTCCCACACACACGCCCACACACACACAGTGATTAGGTACAACTCTAACTTCACGCTTCGCTCGACTGATGTGTCTTGTTGGCTCCACTCTCACGACCATCTCTACCCACTCAAGTACGCTGATGGGAGGGGCTCCAGTTACCAGCAACAAGTCACTTGCTATGACTTCAAGGATCCCAATAATGCGTGGACCATCAGGAAACCTGCCGGGTGTGTGTGTGGGTGTGGGTGTGGGTGTGGGTGTAACACTGTCGTTCGTACTAAATAATTTTACAATAAAGCCTTTTTATTTGACTCGTTCTTTATTTCCTCCAGTACGAATGATTCGTCCATCTCAGAGGACATAGGGGTCGTACGGAATGGGGACGAGGTAGAGGTAGTTCACCTGCTATCAGGCAAGCTACTAAACAGGTGAGAAGATTCCAGTGTAATAGACCACCCTCTGTACTGTCGGTATACCCGCAGCCATGATGTAGCCGCTCCACTAAGCCCCACCCTCCAAGAGGTGGCGGGCTATATTAACTATTCAGCTGCCTTTGTACCTCACGTACACTGGAAAGTGGTGAGTCAATCCCTAACATTAAATGAACATTAAACGCTATCTTTTTTGGTAAACACTAGTGAATATTATTATCCTGTTCCTCATGTACTGTTGCTTTTGCCATCAAGTATGATTTTGCCGCCCCCCTCTACTCAGAGTGTGGTTGGACTGAAGGATGGTGACCCTGTTTACTGGGAACCTGGCAGACTGAGATTGAAGTTACATCACACGTTCTCCAAGCAAGCACTAGCAGTGAGTGAGCTGTTGTGTGCGATTTCTGCTCTTTTGGTAGCTTCTTTTGAGAGCCTGTAATTTATGTTCAGATTGTCTAATTTCAAAACTAATTGATGCATTTAATAGCTCTCAGAATTACCTTTCAAATGGTGTGCTTAGATACATCCCTTCCCCCCCCCACACACACACACACACACACAGTGCACAGGTAAACGTCTCCCGGAATGGGCCTTCCAACAATACGAGGTGGTGACAGACAAAGCAGTGGAGGGAAGCCAGACTATCTGGACAATGGAGGATCTGCAGGTTGTGAGGGGAGACAACAAGACTAGAGATGAAGAGGAGGCTATAAAGAAAGAGTGGATAAGTCAGAAACAGGCTAACCAGAATGTAGAGTTCACAGTCAGCGACAGCTACTCATTCCTAGAGAAGTATTTGGAGATCCAAGTAATGTTTTTATTGATTTTGTTATTTATTTACTAACTGCCCCGCCTCCTTTGCAGCATCACATGTTGACGGCCCATGGTTCCCTAGGAGACCATGCGTTTGGAACGCCCCCTCACAACTGGCCGCTATTGAGTAAGACCCTGCCCTATTGGCTTGATGAGACGAGCAACAGTCAGGTGACTCTGATGGGGAATCCCCTCCTCTGGTGGGCGGGGTGTGGGGGCGTGGCACTATTCCTGCTACTGAGTGCGGTGTATGCACTGGCTAGCAAGAGACTCGTCTATATCATCCAACCAGGTGAGCTTTAGTGTAGAGTTATACAGTGGAACCACTTTATTATAATGGACACCTTTGGGGGAACACACAGAGGTGGTCTTTGTTGAGGGGTTGTAGTGGAACCACTTTATTATAATGGACACCTTTGGGGGAACACACAGAGGTGGTCTTTGTTGAGGGGTTGTTTCGTACACTAACTGTTTGTTTGGGACCTGGCTAGTTGGTCTCTCTTTGGCCATTTAGAATCAGTAGCTAAAGTCAGTGTTATACAGGTCTGTTGTTACGATTACACTATGACTGTATGATGATAATTATATTTGTATTCTCTCCCCTGCCCCTGCCCCTGTAGCTGAGTTTGAGGGTTGGTTGACAAGAGGGGGTGTGCTGGTGGGTTGTTGGCTGGTCCACTTCCTGCCTTACTTCCTGTTGTCTCGAGTCTTGTTCCTCCATCACTACCTCCCATCACTGCCTTGTCAACTCATGCTCCTAGCTGCCCTCTGTGATCACCTCCACATATGGACTAACACGTGAGCGTGCCCTTTGTTGTTAGTGTAAATGAAACTATGTTTGCTAATAGCATAGCTTTTTGTTTTCTTTGAAATTAGCGTGTTTTGTGAGATAACTTAGACTAAATGTGTGTGGGGGGTTTGCTCCTATCATTTGGTACAGTTTTATTTGTGTTATCTACCCCCCACAGACTACCCCCTGTGCTGCGTATGCTCTACCCCCTCCTGGTGATTCTCTTCTGTGTCTGCGTGGTCGCCTCCTTTCTCGTCTTTGCCCCGTTCACGTATGGCTTCCCCTCTCTCTCTGTGGAGCAGATAAAATGGCGGCACTGGATCGAGACCTGGGACCTGCTGTTTCATATGACTGCCTCTTCTTGAAACTGTTTGGCATTGTATGTGTTTTATGTATGCATTCAGTCACAATCAATTTCTGTTTTCTTGATTTTTGCATATATTTCATGACTAATAAGAACACTTAACGATATGTCTCATGTGATCACTATATATCATTATTACTACCCTGAGCTGATTGATCAATAATAATGATAATAGTGCAACAAACTCATCAACAATAAATGATATACGTATAAATTATAATCATAGACAACGTGACTAAGTTAATAATAATAATTATGACTCCATAAAATCAGATAATCATAGTCTAGATCAAGTTGAGCACACTAGTTAGCCACGCCCACACAAGGGCTAAGACTGAGACTGTTCCATGGCATTCACCCGGGAAAAGTCGATCTCCCACTGACCATGATGGCGCCGAACCATTGACAAGAATTGCTGACCTCTTACAATCTCCTCATTCGTGTACGACCACAAGGCTTGAGCAGTTAACCCCGTAGCCTCCACAATCCCCTCCACAATCACCAATACCTCAAAGTCTTGGTTATTCAGGTCAGACAGGGTTAAATCATGCATGGGACTTGCCTCGGTGATCTTGTGATGCACTAGTGCAGGGGTTAAGAGGAGAATTCTGTCAGTCCCTGCATCATAACCACACTCCAGGTCGTGTTGCTCAAAGGCGTATCGTTTCTCCTTGCTAGTGGCCTCAGGGTCAATCAGACGATTCCAGTAGAGAATGAGGCGAATATGACACTCCACAATTTGTGAGCGACGTAAATCGCACAATCTAAACTCAAAGAATGTGTCTCCATCTTTCTTATAAAGCACAGCTTTGTCACTGAAGACCATCGTCTTTCGTCTGTTCCGAGGTCGCGTTAGTTTGGAGAATATGAGACCAAGCATTAAAGAGTCGATAAGCAGACCCACTAGACATTGCACCATTAAGAAGAATATGCCCCACCCACAGTCGTTCTGAACGTACTTGTTCCCATAGCCAATCGTGATTTGTGTTTCAATAGAGAAGAGGAAAGCAGAGTTGAAATCGTACACGTTATTGAGACAGGTGTTGTTGAAATGGCCGTCAACGTAAGCCACGAAAGCCCACATGCCAGAGAAGGCAAGCCATGAAACAATGTAGCTAGTGGAGAAGAGAGCGATGACAATCCACCATGGAGAGTTCATCATCGTAGTGAAGCCATCGGTTAGGTAGCCAAATACACTCAGTCGGAGTGACCCCATGTTGACATGCTTCATAAGAGATCGTCCATTCGAACGTTTGAGAATTCTCGATCTCCTCCATAGGTTTGTGTGTGGAATGAGATGTACATGTGTGCTGTCCTGGATATTAGCAGTGGCTCCTAGTAGAGTGTTGTAGGTGCTCTTAGAGCTGGAGCTAGAGGGGCTGGACATAGTGTACCTGTGTGTGTGTGTGTGTGTGAGCTAGAGGGGCTGGACATAGTGTACCTGTGTGTGTGTGTGTGTGTGTGTGTGTGTGAGCTAGAGGGGCTGGACATAGTGTACCTGCAGTGTGTGTGTGTGAGCTAGAGGGGATGGACATAGTGTACCTGTAGTGTGTGTGTGAGAGCTAGAGGGGATGGACATAGTGTACCTGTAGTGTGTGTGTGTGAGCTAGAGGGGATGGACATAGTGTACCTGTAGTGTGTGTGTGTGAGCTAGAGGGGATGGACATAGTGTACCTGTAGTGTGTGTGTGTGAGCTAGAGGGGATGGACATAGTGTACCTGTAGTGTGTGTGTGTGAGCTAGAGGGGATGGACATAGTGTACCTGTAGTGTGTGTGTGTGAGCTAGAGGGGCTGGACATAGTGTACCTGTAGTGTGTGTGTGTGAGCTAGAGGGGATGGACATAGTGTACCTGTAGTGTGTGTGTGTGAGCTAGAGGGGATGGACATAGTGTACCTGTAGTGTGTGTGTGTGAGCTAGAGGGGATGGACATAGTGTACCTGTAGTGTGTGTGTGTGAGCTAGAGGGGATGGACATAGTGTACCTGTAGTGTGTGTGTGTGAGCTAGAGGGGATGGACATAGTGTACCTGTAGTGTGTGTGTGTGAGCTAGAGGGGATGGACATAGTGTACCTGTAGTGTGTGTGTGTGAGCTAGAGGGGATGGACATAGTGTACCTGTAGTGTGTGTGTGTGAGCTAGAGGGGATGGACATAGTGTACCTGCAGTGTGTGTGTGTGAGCTAGAGGGGATGGACATAGTGTACCTGTAGTGTGTGTGTGTGAGCTAGAGGGGATGGACATAGTGTACCTGTAGTGTGTGTGTGAACAAGGTCTGCATTGAATGGTATAAGCCACAACACATGATAATTGATGGCAATTAATTAACGCATTAGCTCTATAGCTATACAGTTTACATTCAAGCGTGTACAGTGCATATACAATACCTTCAATCACGGTTAGTACACACAGAGACCATGCAGTGCAGTGCAGTAGCTCGATCTATGGGTCGCCACGCTTCTTTCAGTAATCTGGAATAATCTGCAAGCTAGCTAGCGCTACCTCAGCCCCTCCCTCTTCAGTCTGCAGCTGAAAGGTCGTCATGCTTGAAGTCATGAATATTAGTTGAAGAAGTGTGTGTGTTGTGTACTGCAGAAAAATATTTAATAAAAGCATGAGGTCTATATGTTATATTAGTCCATCATATAGAGACAAGGCTTTGATAATGGAGGGGTCGTTCTTGGCTCCTTGGATAAATTCCTCTTCAGTTATCTTACCATCTCCATTCTGTAGGTGTGTGTGTGTGTGTGTGTGTGCACTTAGCATGATACACAGTGAAAATGAAGGTGCCACCTAGGCTAGTGAACTGACAGTTATGTAGGCATTTCCCTCATCCTATAAAGTGCTTCATTAGCATCAAAGCTAAGGGCTATTGACTAATGAGTATCCTTATATACTGAGGCCACATACCCAGGCCACACAAGAGGCAATCTCTCATGATAATACTAACACTAACAGTAGCTAACACCACACTGTAGAATCAACTGATTGTTTCAAGACTACACAATATGCATTATGCATCATAACTATAATCTACGTGGCACATATGTTATGTCACACACAGTAATTATATGCACCGTATCCATGGCTTCGAATATCCTGTTGACCCTGAGCTGTGGAGTTTCAGCCCCTTCAGGGAACTCCACCATGGAGCCCACCATCTTGTAGATGGCCTCTACAACAGCCTCCATTTCATCTCTCGTGATCACACCGTCGTGGTTGTGATCGTACAGCTGAAACGTCCCTGTGTGTGGTGTATGTGGGTGGGGGTGGGGGGGGGGTGAGTGTGTGGTGTAGTGTGTGTGGGTGTGTGTGTGTGTGTGTGTGTGTGTGTGGTGTGTGTTTGTATTGAACACACACACTACATTGTGTTAACACAGTTCCCACACCACACCCTCAACTTGCAAACTAGAACTACTTCAACAACTCTGCTACACTAGTATAGAGTTCTTATAGCCAGGGAGAGGTGGGCATAGCCAGTAAGGTTTTAGCTCACATTGCAGCTTCTCCTCTAGACTGCCCCTGGAGGCAGTGGACAGACCAACCACAAACTCTCTGAATTCTAAAAGTCCGTTGTCATTCAGTGAAAACCTCTCATACAGTAGCGATGCAAAGGCTGTAGAGTCTCCAAACGGGAAGAACCGCTTATATATCTTGCAGAACTCCTACAATAGAGAAGAGCAATGATATGCAATCAGAGGTGAGAAGATGAAATCAATATCAGTATATAATGTAGACTAACCTCTTTACTGATGGTCCCTGAGGGGGAGTCATGGAGGAACCCTCTGTACCACTTGTTCAGCTCCTTCTGACTGACTGCAAGGGATAATGCCCTCATTACACGCTACAAGCATGTACAAGGTATCATGTAGATAACCCAATATCATGCTCTAGCTTTAGCCCTGCTGTGTACCATGCTCTAACTCTAGCTACCTGCTGTGTACGTGTACCATGCTCATGCTCTAACTCTAGCTACCTGCTGTGTACCATGCTCTAGCTCTAGCTACCTGCTGTGCAGCTTACAGTGCGTGTTCTGTGTGAGCTCCTCCACTTGCTCTGGGCTCAGCTTAGCATGTTTAGCGCCCATGATGATGATGATGATGACGGTTGAGAGGATCTTTGCACACAGTATATATACACTCTAGCTCTAGCTAGATCATCATTCACAGCCCCACCCCTTTTTTGAGTGCACCGGAAGTCCGAAAATCCAGCCCCACCCTATTTTGAGACATCCTCTCTTTCCTTGTAACCTCCATTTGAAGATAGCGAAAAGATTGAGCAGTCCCTTACGAAATATTGAAATGGTAAAATGGTCATCTTCAAGAAGCATTTGTCTACAAAACAATGTCCTCTCACTTGACTGACTCGCTCATAGCCGGCGCCATCTCTGGTGGAGTCACCCGCCTAGTTGCTGCTCCTCTGGATGTACTCAAAATCAGATTCCAGCTCCAACTGGAACCCATCAAGGTAATACAATCAGACCCCCCCCCATGCAGCATCATGAATCATGATCATACAGGCTGGGTCCAAGTATTCTGGTGTGTTGAGTGCAGTTAGAACTATCATAAAGGAGGAGGGGCTCTCTGCATTCTGGTGAGTGTGGGGGGGGGCTGTCATGGTGAGTGTGGGGGGGGGGGCTGTCATGGTGAGTGTGGGGGGGGGGGGGCTGTCATGGTGAGTGTGGGGGGGGGCTGTCATGGTGAGGATTATAATCATGGATTATTGCTTCCAGGAAGGGCTTTCTTCCCGGGGAGTGTCTCTACATACTATATAATGGAGCACAGGTAACTAACCCTCGTGTGTGCATGGCCCCTCGTGTGTGTATGGCCCTCGTGTGTGCATGGCCCTCGTGTGCACATGGCCCTCGTGTGTGCATGGCCCTCGTGTGTGCATGGCCCTCGTGTGTGTATAGCGCTGCATTCTTACTAGTGTTTCTCTACGTCAGTTCATGTCATTTGAATGGGCTAAGAAGATACTCCACGCCCACTCATCTGCTGCCTCTGTACAGAACACGTCAGGTGAGTACAGTAAACCTAGCAATTATTATCACTACATTTTCGCTCGTACTTTCAGGAGTGAATTTTGTGAGTGGGTGTGTCGGTGGTGCGGTTGCCACAGTAACCTCATTCCCATTTGACGTACTCAGGACGAGAATGATAGGACAAGGAGAACCAAAAGTAGCGAACCCTCTACTCTAATGATGTAATACCCTAGCCCATTTCATGAACTTTGTACCCCTCTCAGATCTATAAGAACACGTTTCAAGCTACTAGGATCATGTTCAGAGAGAATGGATTAAAGACGTTTTATAAAGGTCTGTTGATTGTGTATTTAATGTATTCACCCCCCCCCCCCCCCCTCCTCATTGCCCAGGTCTAACCCCTGCCCTGCTGTCAGTGGTACCACTCACTGGGCTAGTGTTCACCTTCTATGGAATGTTTAACTACCTGTGGGACATCACACTTGAACAGGTACAGAAGCCCTCTTTTGTGTTAACAAGGATGCAGTTTCTCTTTCCTTTCGTTGTATCTTGGTTGTATGAGTTGATCACATGTCCCCTCCTCACAGAAGTTGCTAGGAGCCAAGTCGCTGGTGTGTGGGGGGCTTGCTGGGGTCATCCCAAAGCTCATGCTAATGCCACTAGACTTCTCTAAGAAGAGACTGGAGGTATGATCATGTACACCCTTACAAGTGTTGCAGTCATAACTCTGATATATAAGTCACAATGTATCCACTCACCTGCTGGCTTTACTTAGTACGCATTCAATCCCATTCTTTCTAAGTACTTCTATATTATACACACTAGTATAATTTGTGTACGTTTCCCGTGAGTGGGTTCAATTCACTAGCAATAGTTTTAACATGCCTCCTCACAGGTACAAGGATTTGAGAGTGCCAGAGCCACTTTTGGGAGTGTGGGCAGTTATCGAGGGTTCTTCCACTGCCTGATGACCGTGTACAGAGAAGAGGGGCCTCGAGCATTCTACAAGGGGGCTGTCCCCACTCTACTCAAGGTAAGTACAGCAGCACTATACTGTGAGAACAAGAACACTTGGAGTAGCATGTAATCAACTATTTAACACTGTATTCAAGAATTGTCGTACTTTAATATTGATTTAATAACTGTTTAATAAGTTATGTCTGTGTGTCTACACGTCATTTTATGATTGTCCATCATCAATCAATAATATTCCCCTGTGCAGTCTGCAGTGTCAGTGAGCATCTCCTTCACCATCTATGAGCACACTAGGAACTTACTAGTGGGACTCAACTCATGACTTATATCACATCCTACCAATTTTTATTACCATTCTTTTTATTGCAACCCAGATTTTGTGTTTCACTTAGAATACAACCAAGTTAATGGTATTCATAACAAAATCTGATGCGATGACGTCATAGCTCAAATGAGCTCCACCCTTATTTTGCACTTGCAGAAGGTTCTTAGCACCTTCGACTGGGTCGTACAAGAGTTTTGCTTCACATCATTCAACAGCTTTCTCTCTCAGGTTAGCATGGACGAGGTGTCGCCAGCTGTGGTAGACATCAAGACAAGTGGATGGGAGAAATCAAAATCAGGCCATGAAGAAATCTCCATGACACTAAGTTCTAATGAGAAGGATACAGTGCCTGTAACGTTTCAAGAGACCCTCTCCGGTGCTATAAGCGCTGCAACAGTAGCTCTCATGGACGATGCTCACATAAGCACCTCCCCTTCAATGATGGTGCAGCAGGATGAAGACGAAGTAGCCATGAAACCAAATAGTAACAGCTTGTCAGGAGATATGCCAGCGGCTGAGGTTGTTGCCATAGAGAGACCGTTCATCGCCCCCGGCCCCACCGTTCAGTCCCCCATCACAGTCGTGCTGGACAGTGCAGATCTCTGGGCCCAGTTCTATCAAGCAGGAACGGAAATGATCATCACTAAAACTGGAAGGTGCCAGACCGGCGTAACATAATACAATTTCCATATATTTCGAGGGTATAAACTTTCGCTGAAAGACCGTTAGAAAGGTTTTTGCAGAGTAGCAGCCTTTTTGCAGTATGCATGTGAATTACATTTTTGCAGTACATGCTTAATCAGCGAAAACCGCGAACATTTTTATACCATCGAAGTTATTATACCCATTTTTCTCTCTGTGTGCAGGAGAATGTTCCCCTCCATAGTGACCAGTGTGAGTGGACTGGAGCCGGACTCCAAATACTCTATAGCACTCGAGGTCAATCCTGCTGACACACATCGCTACAAGTTTGTCAACGCTCGATGGGTATTTGCGGGCAAGGGTGAATCACATGACGAAGGCATGCTCGTGTTCAATCATCCGGAGTCACCATCAACTGGCAAGCATTGGACCAAAAATAAAGTGTCGTTCAAAAAAATAAAGTTGTCCAACAACAGGAACAACAAGAAGGGTCAGGTAATAATTATATATATATAATGAGATTTGACACGTCACGATAATAATAACATTTTCATATTTAGCACTGCGTTAACACACTCATTCTCCAAAAGCAATGGCTAACCAACCGTATCCATTGTAGGAATCAACGCTCTAGCTCTATGTAATGTTTGGTTTCTGCAGGTGGTCGCATTGAACTCAATGCACAAGTATCTTCCTCGTGTGGTCGTTTCCAAGGTGATTTCAAAAAAGAAATCGGTAGTGGTACACACGGAAGATTTGGAGAAATGCAGCTTTGTGGCTGTGACTGCTTATCAGAATGATCAAGTAACTCAACTGAAGATCGACTATAATCCATTTGCTAAGGCCTTCAGAGATGCTGGTACTGACCAACAGTAAGCTATGCCTGGTACTAGAACAGTCTGTAGCGATCTACACACAACAATAGATGCTGCTATAAGTGATATTAATTAGGTATGGTTCCTATGGCAATGCTGCCACCAGTGCTGGAATGATGAGTGCCTGGCCCCCTCTCTCTCCACTCCTCTCACCTTATGGAGATCACAGTGAGTAACCCCCCCCCCTCTCTTGACCCCCCTCTCTTGACCCCCCCCCTCTTGACTGACCCCCCTACTATCCCTCCCTGTGCAGCCACTCAACCTCTCTTGAGCCCGGCTGGACTACAACACTCACCCTTACCTCAGTTCAACACTGCATTCGGCAACTTTGAGTCCCCTCCATTCTCACCGCTGCCAGCCTACAGGCAGATACAGCCACAGAACCAAGGTAAGGGCGACTATTACACACATGGAGCCATTATTGCATGTTGCATTGATAGTGTTATTTTAACCACTGATCAGTACTCCCTTAAAAAGTTATCACGTTGGACGGTTGCTATGTCCATTAATTATAATTCGTCCACACATTAGTGTTTACATGCATGAGTACATTCCAGCAATGTTATGATCTCTCCTCCTCCAACGCAGTGCTCCAGCAGCCATTGTTTGGACTCAGCAATCAGCAATCTCGACCGTCACCTATACCTCGATTCAACTCTGTGTTCAACCACTGGGACACACCCACCAACCCCAGTAGTACGTTGCTACCTCACACTCGTAGAGCAGCGTGTTTGAATCATGCTGTTAGCTGCTGTGCTATATGAATTCCTGTACAACAATTGTAGCACATGTAAATTGTAATAATTATTACGATATTAACTGACCCCTCCCCCTCCCCCCTGGCCCTCCCCCCTCCCCCTCCCCCCTGGCCCTCACTGCAGGCACTCCACTGTCCCACCATCCCAACAGTGCCTTCATGATCCCTCCAGGAGATATAATACCTCCTCTCACTCAACCCCCTACCACGCTACCATAGTAACATGTTCATCCTAGGACACTACTGTAGTTGACTACATGACTTCATTGTTCATATTATTTTGTTGCTTATGAAAGTTATTTTTGAAGCACAAATCACTTGTAAACATTTCACCTAATGTGCATGTACATATTCTGCTGTTATATAAATTGGTTCAAGTTCAGTAGAAATCCCGGGCCATAAGTAGTCGACACAACAACTCTCACAATAAACGACGCTGCAAGTATAGCAATAATAATAAGTAGATTAGTCTCGTTCCCAGGCCGAGGCTGAAGGTACACAAGTATACACACATGGAGTCTACCTTTGGGCAGGTGTTGTTTGTAAGCAGCCACAGTGCCCACTAGGCATTCAGCATTCTCAGAGAGAGAGGCATCAGAGAAATCCAACTGGAAAGAAAACAGCAGTAAAACAGACATCCATCTAGAAAATTATGACCGGAATAGTTTATATTGTATAGGTACATGTAGCTGTTACCATGACAATTGAGTCATAGTTACAGAGTGTTAGGAATGTAGAGAGTCTTGTACCAGCATTGTAGTGTCACTGACCTTTCCTACTGGCATGTTGACATAGCCATGCTTGTCACACTTGAAATCTCTGCTCTGCTGAAACTTCAACACATTCTTTGCAGCCTCTTTCAGTTCGATGACAGTACCTACAGTGAGCACACACCATCAATACTTATAGGAACAGCTAGTGACAGCTCACCTCTGCGAGGGTTGGGCATCTTAGTGCGGAGCTTCTTCTGCAAATGTTTGATCTTCAGGTACATCTCTAAAGTGCACAGACACACATCGAACTCCAGTCCAGGGTCATTGGAATCAAGCTATTGAATAATACAATCAGGAATTAAATACAGAGGAATAATTAATTAGCACTAAAATAGGCAATCTAGAAAAGAGAACCTTTTTGATGAGTTCTTCTCCACCTACTATATCAGCACCAGTGCTTAGGCCCTCAGCCCCCTGTGTGTGGGTGTGGATGTGTGTGGGTGTGGGTGTGTATGTGTGTGATGTGTGTGTGTGTATGTGTGTGATGTGTGTGTGTGTATGTGTGTGTGTGTGTGTGTGGGGGGGGCGGCAAAAAAGTAAATTTGTCCTGAAACCAAGGCTGCATACATTGATATGGTACAGTATACAGTATTGACCCACCTCAGCCAACAAGAGTATCTTGCTCTGAGTGCCGAACCTATGGGGGTATATCAGAGCCCCCCTGAAGCTGTCCCGGGACTTCCCCCTCTTCAGTGTCATGTCCAACTATACAGGTAATGTTACAAGTATTAAACTGCACATGTGTGTATATTATTATTAAAAAAACCCCAAAAAGACAGGAATACCAGTACTGTTAGATGCTGATCAGGCGTACTGACCTTGATGGATAGTTCTACTGTTTCTGGAACTTGAGACATGGAGTACGCTCTCAGAGCACGCAGGGCTTCGGGGAAATCCAGAATCTGTATGGAGTGATATTGTCACGATTAAAGTATGGTGGGTGAGGTACTTAGGGGATTTCCCTACCAGAGTGTTGCATGCAGTTAGCCAAAGGGAAGGCCCGGTTACGTTAAGAATGTGCTAATACGTATGTATGTACCTCTGGATCTCTTTTCCCTAGCTGGAATATTCTACTAGCAGTGGCCTGGATGGGAGGGGACGATTGCTGGGGTTGTGAGCTAGCTGCCCTCATCACAGTGGAGGCTAGAGCTCTTGTACTACACAGCTTTCTTAGCAAAGCCATCTCTTCACTCCAGCAGGAATAATGGTTGGGTAAAGAGCGTTAATGACTCTTCTCAATAATAATGACTTAGCAGCTGCTTTTAGTGGGCGTTGTTGTAGCTGCTTGGCTTCTCGAACCACTTCCGTTAAGAAACCGTCTTGACAAGAGAGAAGCTGACAAGGAGCTAGCTGTGTCAAGACTGCAAGTTCTTTGAAGACCGAAGAAACGTTATAGCTATCACAGCACACATACAGAGGTTGCATTCGCCTGGTAGCCACAGCCATGGCTAGCGAGCCTGGGCTAGTGGACGATGCCCCCACTATGTCTCTAGGACCTCCTGCAGAAGTGGAGCAGCTTCATGCCTACCTCCTGCGAGCAGTCCCGGTACTACTGGAAGAAGATGTCCTACCAGACACTAAAGATCTGGAGAATCTTATGAAATCGTCTAGTGACAAACTGAAACGCTTCATTGAGGACCCTCAAGAGAGGACACTATTCGTTATGAAGACAATGGCGCCTGAGGGAGGTGAGGATGAAACAGACGATGATGTCACCACGGACACACCCACTTTCAAGGCCTCGTACGAGCTCCTGCTGGGTCTCAACTATACACCCACTCGTAGCGTGGGTGTCGGTTTCATCAAGAGAGGTCCGACTATTGAAGCTGATAAATCTGTGAGAGCTCAGCTGAGAATCATGAACTTCAGTGAAGACTCTCCCTTTGAGACACTCCACTCGTATATCAGGGACGCAGTGACTCCATACTTCACATCCTTCATCACCGCTACCAAAAAGTCAACGTGAGCTTGTGTGTGTGTGTGATGTGTGGTGTGTGTGTGTGTGTGTGTGTGTGTGTGTGTGTGTGTGATATGTGTGTGTGTAGTGTGTTAAATAGCTCCACTATCTTGTGTGTTATCTACATGTGTTTCATGCTCCTTCATTTCAGACATCTTGTAAAATAATTAGCAATGTAGTGTTGAATTCACACTGGAAGTGTCTTAATGCCACCTGCTGGTGCGCTTTGCTTTTGATCAATAATAGCCTTGTAAGATTATAATGGTTGCACTCATTAGCTAGTGGCCAGCTCAACTCATAGTGTGCCCCCCACCACTCTTCCCCCCCTACCCCCCACAGAGAGGGTGACAAGCTGGTGCCCTCGGTACAGAAGAAGATCAATGAGTTGGAGGTGGGACTGCTCCATCTGCAACAGAACATTGACATCCCTGAGATAACGCTGACTGTGCATCCACACATCATAGCAGTTGTCAAGAAAGCAGCTGAGGATGGCCGCAGGCCAAAGGTCGAGGACCTGGAGGATTCAGTGTCAGACTCTTCATTCCTCAATGCCATTCAGAAAGATGTCAGCCGCTGGGTCAGAGAGATACAGAAGGTGAGTAGTAGTAACATGGAGGGGCTTGGTGTGTGTGAAGCTTATCTACAATGTCTCCTCCTACATGTGGTCCACCTGATCCAAAGTCATGGTGATGTTGTCATGGTGATGTTGGAATGTTCTCTAGCTAGCTATTATAACTATCAATGTATGATACCCCCCTCCCCGTTGTCCAGGTGACCCGGTTGGAGCGTGATGCCTCTAGTGGTACTGCCCTCCAGGAGATCAGCTTCTGGCTCAATCTGGAGAATGCCCTCAACCGTATCCACCGTAAGAGAGACAGTCCCGAGGTGGACCTGACATTGGAGTTACTAAAGGCTGGGAAGAGGTTCCACACCACACTGAGCTTTGACTCAGACACTGGTGAGTTGGCTCTGTAACTAGAGTTCTGGCGGTCCAATTTCAAAGCTTAGAAGGAGCTCTTTCGTATGGCATGCTCAAATCTCAAATTTGATTACTTAACAAAAATGCTCTGACTAGACACGGTTAACCCTAGACACTGTACCAAGGCATTAGTGACATGAAGTGTTGTCAGCCACAATCCAACCATTGTAATCCCTGTGTACTGCGTGTTATAGCAACCCCTAACCCCCCCCCCCCCTCTGACCCCCTGCAGGCCTGAAGGAGGTCCAGGACAAGGTGAGCAACTACAGTTCCCTCATGAAGGACTTCCCTGTGCATGAGCTGCATGGTGCCAATGATCTGGAGTCCATCAAAACAGCCGTGGTGCTGATATATACACACATGAGGAAGATGAGGACCACCACCTACCCAGCACAGAGGGCCATCCATCTCATTGAGGCTATCTCACGTGATCTCAATGCTCAGCTGCTCAAGGTGTGTGGCCACTGTCTGATAGTCAATAGCTAGTTACATGTTGTTAGTACTAGATACAGTACTCTAGTACAGTAGGAATGTCACTGTGGAGAGAGATGATTGCATTTGACTAATGGTTGGTAAGTATTGATCTGCTGTGTGTGTGTGCAGGTCCTTGGTACCAGGAAGCTCATGTTGGTGACACACGAGGAGTTTGAAAAGGTATGAGTACATAACAACTCTGTATTGACATACACCACTGTACATGTGCCTCCTATAACCTTCTAGTTCAAGTCATGGCATGTACTGTAGTGGATGCCTCAAGTCATGGCATGTACTGTAGTGGATGCCTCTCTATCTTGCCTCTATGTACATGTATGCTTAACTACTGCTATTAGTTACTAACCTTGTCTCTGATATTACTGGAGCTACCCCCCCCCCCCCCCTCAGATCATGGTGCTCGGGTATCGAGTGTTCTCCACTTGGGACGATGAGTACGACAAGTTCAGCACTCTCCTGCGTGATGTGTCCAAGAAGAAGAGGGAAGAGACTCTCAAGTTCTCATGGCGTGCTAACTCAGCTCACAAGAAGCTTCAGGATAGGATCACCAGGATGAGAGAGTGAGTGGGCGTGTGTGTGTGTATAGTGTAGCAGCGTTGTTCATATTAGCGTTGCATTTGCTCAAAAAACCTTTTTTTGTGTTGTCATCTTGCTGTGTTTCTGAAGCCCAGACAACGCTATTCCTGTGTGAAGTCTGTAATGAATGCTTTGATCATATCTGTGGTTGTTTATCCCCCACCCACACACACACACACACACCAGGTTTCGCAAACAGCATGAGCAGCTCCAGCAAGTCATCATGCGTGTCCTGCGCTCTCAGTCGAGTGCCACGCCCACAGAGGGTGCAGAGCTTGAGACTGATGACCTCTCGGCTGTGAGAGAGGTCAAACTGGCCTATGAGAATGTGAAGGTGGTGGACTGTCTCGACATATCCCCCGAGGGCAATGCAGCCTGGGAGGCCGCCCTCAAAAGGTGACCCCCCTCTTCCTAACTATTATTATACCAGGCTATTACAATGTATACTGTACATGTAATTAGCGTCCTATTAATAAGCAATTTGTAGCCAAGAAGAATGGAGTTAGCTCTGTAACTAGAGTTCTGATGGTCCAAATTCAATGATTTTTGATTGTTTGAAAGCTTAGAAGGAGCTCTTTCAGATGGTATGCTCAAATCCCAAATTTGAGACAGGCCATAATTTCCTGTTTTCAGGAAAATACCATGGTATTTTGTCAAAAACAGGTCAAAAACATTTTAACCCGTCATCTGAAAGGCCTCTCTCTAAGCTTTTAGAAAATCAGAAAATGAACGTTATTGGGCCATCGGAACTAAAGTTATGACCGTTCAAAGATGCTCCATATTTACTTGTATACTTTTGTATAGTTGAATCGGGAATACTTGTCTAGCCACACTGTTATAGCCTGTGTTCCATGATGCCCCCCTGTGCCCTGTAGGTATGATGAGAGGATAGATCGTGTTGAGACACGCATTGCAGCTCGCCTGAGGGACCAGCTGGGCACGGCCAAGAGTGCTATAGAGATGTTCCGTATATTCTCACGCTACAACGCTCTCCTAGTGAGGGCGCATATACGAGGGGCTATCAGGGAATACCAGACACAGCTCATACAGAGAGTCAAGGATGACATAGAGAGCCTGCATAACAAGTTCAAGGTGTGTGGAGTGTGTAGTGTGGTGTGGGCGGTGTATGGTGTGGTGTGGGCGGTGTGTTGTGCAAGAAGTTTTTTTTTTGCATTGAATGATGCCATTAGCTCATGTGTACTGTGTGTACTGCCATGACTACAATGTCCTTGTGTGTGTGTGTGTGCAGATGCAGTACAGCAAGACATCGACGTACAAGATCTGCACCAAGTTGGACTTTCCCCCAGTCTCTAGTGCCATCATCTGGGCCAGACAGGTACGCTGCTCAACTGATGGCGTTGCCCTTTCATTAGAGGCTCCACTGTATCTCCCACACCTCACACACACGCCCACACCACACACACAGATTGATCGTCAGCTGCAGACGTACCTCCAGCGTGTGGAGGCAGTGTTGGGGGCTGGCTGGGAGAAGCACGTCGAGGGTCAGCGTCTCAAGGAAGATGGAGACTCGTTCAGACAAAAGCTCAACACCCAACCTCTCTTTGATGACTGGAGGAAGAAGGTGTGTGGGTGTGTGTGAGGGGTGTGTGAGGTGTGAGGGGGGTACAGTTAGTGAGCGTGGTAGTTGCAATGAAATGTCTGGAGCACTGTCGTATTAAGAAAGATGGTACATATGTAACTATGTTTTTTTGTAGTTATTTTTGCATTATATTCCCCTCATGCTGTTGCTATGCTGTGTTGCTAGGTGGAGGCTCGTCAACAGGTCGTGTCTGGTCGTATCTTCAACATAGTGAGTCAGCGCACACGCAACGGAACCATCCTCCGCCTACAAGTGAACTTTGCACCCGAGAGCATCACACTAGCCAAAGAGGTACGTCCTTATACAGCAAAGACTTAGTCTCTTGAAGGCTCTTAGAGCTACTGAATAAAGCTTTTATTTTTTACATTTTCTGCACTATAATTTATATTTCAAGTTATGGTGATTGTACTTGACCACACCCCCTTCCTCTGTACAGGTACGTAACCTCAAGTGGCTAGGGTTCAGAGTTCCCTTTGCCATCGTGAACCAGGCTAACCAGGCCAACCAGTTGTACCCTCACGCCGTCTCACTCATGGAGAGCATTAGAACCTACGAACTCACCTGTCAGAAGGTACGCTATCTACTGTTGCTAGGTTACTGTCATGTGATAGCTGCTCGTTTGTAGCATCTCAGCTCTAAGCCTAAAGACATGTGTTGTATTTGGAGATTCTATGCACTATTCTATGTCTCTACATTACATTAATTGTTGACCCCCCCCCCCACCCACAACACCCCCCACATAGATTGACGCCCACCAGGGTATCTCTAAGCTTGTAGCCTCGCTCAAGTGTGACGTACAGGAGCAGATACGCGAGGGCTGTGGTGTTGCATGGGACTCGTACAAACTGGAGAACTTTGTTCAGAAATTCTCAGAGTGCATATTCAACTTCCAAGAGAGAGTTGACGACGTGTTGTCCTATACTGACAGCATTGATGACTTAGTGTGCTCCCTGGAGATGTGTGAGTACAAGACAGGACTGTTCAAGGATGTGCTGGAGAAGGTGCAGAAGCTCGTGGATGATCTCAACCTCCGCTCTTACTCCAACCTCGTGGCCTGGGTGGGCCATCTCGACGGGAAGGTACGTGTGGATGTACTACTATAACCTTGTGCTTTCACACATTTCAGCCTATTTAGTAGCTATCTTTGAGAGCCCGTAATTTATGTTCAGATTGTCCAACTAATTGATGCATTCAATAGCTCTCAGAATTACCTTTCAAATGGTGTGCTTAGATAACATGATCACGTGTGCTGACAATGTGCCCCCTGTCCCTCTCTTGTACACAGATAGAGGAGCGCCTCATCAAGCGTCTCCACTTGTCCATCACTGCGTGGACTGAGTGCTTGTGTGGAGTCTCGTCAGAAGGGGGCGGGGTCGACACCTCTATGGACACCACACCCTCCAACACCCCCATCACTGTCAAACTAGGGGGCACTCCACAACTTGAGGTACAAACAACCTCTATTATTATTATAATTATTATTTTTATTTTTTAAATATTATTGATCAGCTATCACTATATAACCTACCCCCCACAGACTGTTCGGAACGAGCTACACATCACTAATCAGGTGATGCATCTGAGACCCCCCACAGAGATGACACGAGTGAAACTAGTCGCTCAGTTGCATGAGTGGGTGGCTACTGTCACCGCGTTGCCACGGCTACAGAGCACACGATATCAGGTAAATTAAGCAGAAATAATTATCTTCAAATGATGTTCCTATTAACGCCCGCCTTGTACCCCCCAGGTTGGTCTGGATGAGGTCAGCCCGACTGAAGCCACTTATCGCTCTCTACTGGGCAAGCTGATGAAGGATGACTCCGGTCCACTGGTCCAGGCCTATGCTGCCATAGAGGGCCTCGTGGGGGAGGTAGACATCTACGTTAAGGTAGGTGGGGGTGTGGTCTTAGGGGGCGGGGCTACAAAAGCTATGTATAATGAGAGCCTCAAGTTAAAAGTGTTAGACTATGGATATACATGTAGTCATTTTGGGTCCTAACATATCATCTGAAAGACTCTCTCTAAGCTTTCAGAAAATTTCTGGAACACTGACTGGTTATTACATCTTGCCCCCCCCCTGCTTGTAGGAGTGGCTTCAGTACCAGAGTCTGTGGGACATGGAACCTGGCAATATCTACAGCAGACTGGAGTCAGACATTTCAAAGTGGCAGAAGCTGCTCATGGATGTCAAGTATGTCAATCTGTATAATAGTTTGTTTATGATCATGCTCTTTTATGGTTTACAAGAGTTCATATGATATGCACTTCTAATTAACGCCCACCCCTACAGGAAGTCTCGTAAGACCATTGACACGACTGACACACTACGCTCCTTTGGACCAGTTGAGATACACTATGGTAAAGTACAGCAGAAGGTCACTCTCAAGTATGACAGCTGGCATAGGGAGATCCTGTCACGCTTTGGTGCTCTCCTCGGAGAGAATATGACCGACTTCCACTCTAACGTCACCAAGGTGTGTGTGTGGTGTGGGGTGTGGTGTGGGTGGTTGTAGTTATATTGTAGTGTCTTTGAACAGCTAGAAAACCACAAAATATATACGATATGCAAAATTTCAAGATATTCATTCATGTTTGGCTCTACTTATCGCAGAGTCGTACAGAGCTTGAGAACCACTCAGTGGATGCGTCCACCACCTCCGAGGCTGTCAGCTTCATCACACTGCTGCAAGAGCTCAAGAGGAAAGTCCGCAGCTGGGAGGAGAATGTCGAGGTGTGTGTGGGTGGGTGGGGAGGTGGGGAGCAAAGGCTGTCTGTAGACTTGCTTTCTCCTTAAAAATGAATTATGAAACATTTGGAAGTCATTTTGTAGCTGTTTGAGATCTCGTTTGGTACTTGTAGCAATAATTAACACAATCCTCTGTGTGTGGGTGTGAGCAGGTGTTCAGAGCTGGGGAGAAGATACTGGACCGCCAGAGGTACCAGTTCCCGCCCACGTGGATCTATGTGGATAATGTGGAGGGCGAGTGGGGGGCCTTCAATGAGATACTGCGTCGGAAGGACTCGTCCATGCAGACACAGATCGGCACACTACAGATGAAGATTGTCACTGAAGACAAAGCAGTCGAGGCCAAAACACAAGAGCTACTGGCCGAGTGGGAGAAGGGGAAACCTGTGCAGGTGTGTGTGGTGTGTGGGCGTGTGGTGGGGTGTGTGGTGTGTGGGTGTTCTTTATAATTATATATATGAGATATCACTCTTTTAGTGGTAATAAATAATTATTTGTTTGTTTTGTGTACCTCCCCTCCCCTCCAGGGTGACCTTCGACCTGACGATGCTGCCAGCACTCTCACTATCTTTGAGGGCAAGTTCACACGTTTGAAGGAAGACAGGGACAATCTCATCAAAGCCAAGGAAGCCCTGGAACTAGCCGACCCTGGCCTGGTCAGTGGCGGGGATGACCGTGTCATCGTCGCACTTGAGGAGCTACAAGACCTCAAGGGAGTCTGGGTGGAGCTGGAGAAGATCTGGACCAAGATAGAAGAGTTGAAGGAGCGGCCGTGGTTGTCAGTGGCCCCTCGGAAGGTTCGGCAGACCTTGGACGCCCTCTTGCAGCAGCTCAAGACTTTCCCATCACGACTCAAACAGTACGCATCATTCGAATATGTGCAGAGCAAGCTCAAGAGTTACACCAAGGTGGGTGTGGTCATGCTGCCGTACAATAAGATCTTTGATAGCGGATAACTTGTCTTTAGGATTGTCCAATTTCAAGGATTATTTTATGTTATTTTGAAAGCTTAAAATAAACCGGTGTATTAAAATCGTTTTTTTTTTACTCAATTTCAAAATACCAACTTTTAGCAATGCTCGTAGCTTATGTTTGTCAATGGTGAATAGTATCTAACCCCCCTACCCCCTACCCCCCCCTACCCCCTACTCCCTACCCCCTACCCCCTACCCCCCTTCAGGTGAACGTGTTGGTGACAGAACTCAAGTCTGAGGCCTTGAAGGACCGTCACTGGAAACAACTTATGAAGAAGCTCAGAGTGTCCTGGCAACTGCATGACCTCACACTGGGGCAGGTGTGGGTAGTGGACCTGCAGAGGAATGAGATGATAGTGAGGGACATCATCCTGGTAGCTCAGGGAGAGATGGCACTAGAGGAGTTCCTGAAAATGGTGAGTATGTAATAGTAGTGTGGGAGAGATTGATGAGATTGTGTCTACGCTTTTTCGTGCTTTTCCTGGCCAATCCTAGCAACATTTCACATTGAGACTAGGTCATTTCAATGCTTGCTAGGAGGATATGTTAGCGATGTTAAGAGCCTGCAAATGTTAGCCAGCCACCTTGTATAGTAAACACACATACATGACATTAAGATACACTATAGCACATCACTGTGGTATCATGTCCCCAGGTTCGAGACTCATGGCAAAACTATGAGCTAGAACTCATCAACTACCAGAACAAGTGCAAGATCATTCGAGGCTGGGACGACTTATTCACTAAGGTCAAGGAGCACATCAACTCAGTCACAGCTATGAAGCTCTCCCCCTACTACAAGGTGAGTCACAGCCATCTTCCCTGTGCTCTTACTGGCCGCTCATAGTGCATACTCAGCAGTTATATCACCCCTCTCTCTCTGCAGGTGTTTGAGGATGATGCTCTATCCTGGGAGGACCGGCTCAACAGGATCAACGCGTTGTTTGATGTCTGGATCGATGTCCAGCGCAGATGGGTCTATCTAGAGGGGATATTCACGGGCTCTGCTGACATCAAACATCTGCTTCCAAACGAATCACAGCGGTTTCAAAGGTGAGCCATTATCATCGTGTGTGTAATCTCTAGCTATTATTTGAAATTTCGTGTAACTGGAAAACTCGGCAGGTATTCTAAATTATTGGCAAATGAGTCATTTGGCGTTTGTTAATTTGGTGTCTCAGGCTACTGCAGCAATGACGTTGTGTCCAGCGGAAAACTTTAATATTTGGCTATCTTGGTAAAAATCGCCAAGTTAAAACACCCACAAAATGTGTTCCGGTTATACGCTATCGTGCATGTTCTTGTAATCACACCCACACAACTGTACACCACACCCACTGACATGCCCACCCCATTACAACCACAGCATAAGCTCCGAGTTCCTGGGGCTCATGCGTAAAGTAACCAAGTCCCCCCTAGTGATGGACGTGCTCAATATCCCAGGGGTACAGAAGAGTCTTGAGCGGTTGGCAGATCTGTTGGGCAAGATACAGAAAGCTCTCGGAGAATATCTTGAGAGAGAGAGAGCTTCGTTTCCACGGTAAGGAGTGGGCGGAGTGTGACCCTGTGCCTTCTGTGAGGGAGTGTAGCTACTAGTCTACTGTCTTTATATTACATGTATATTAGACTGTGTATGCCTTATATGGTATTAACTGCTGCTTTTGTTGACAGATTCTATTTCGTTGGAGACGAAGACCTGTTGGAAATCATTGGTAACAGCAAAAATGTCCCCAAGCTGCAAAAACACTTCAAAAAAATGTTTGCCGGCGTCTCCTCTTTAGTACTCTCCGAAGACGAAACTCTTGTATTAGGAATCAGCTCCCGAGAGGGGGAGCAGGTGAGTGGGCGGGTATATGGTATGAGGGGGCGGGAGTGTACATGCTATTATTCTAGGCAAGTCAACAACATGCTTTTATAAAGCTACTCACTGTATCATGATATTAAACTAGCAATGCCAATGCTACACACACACACACACACACACACACACACACACACACACACACACGCACGCACACACACGCACACGCACACACACGCACACACGCACGCACACACACGCACACACACGCACGCACACACGCACACACGCACACACACGCACGCACACACACACGCACACACACACACACACACACTTCAGGTAATGTTCAAAGAGCCAGTCAATATCGTAAAGAACCCTAAGATCAATCAGTGGCTAATGATGGTGGAAAAAGCCATGAGAATGAACTTGGCCACTCTGCTGTCACAAGCAGTAGACGGTATCTCACACTTCAACACAGACAACATCAATCCAGCTCAGTACATGTCTTGGGTGGACAGCTACCAGGCACAGCTCGTCGTACTAGCCAATCAGATCGCTTGGTCATCTTCTGTGGAGGAGGTGCTCCAGGGGGGTCGGCCAGTGGAGGGGGTACTGAAAGTTGTTCAGTGCACACTCACTGTCCTGGCCGACTCCGTCTTGCAGGAACAACCACCAGTAAGGAGGAAGAAGCTGGAGCACCTCGTGAGTGGAAGGATTACTGTTGTTATATGTAACTGATGTGTTTTAAAAAGATGGTTGTTACAAAAAAGATGGTTGTATATACATGTACGTGTACGTGTACGTGTATAATAGATTGACGTTTGTTGTTCCCCACACACCCTCCCTACTCACACTCACACACTCCGCCCACATGCACACACCTCCACAGATCACTGAACTTGTCCACCAGAGAGACACTACCCGCATGCTCATCAACAATGGTGTGACAGATCCACGCCGCTTTGAGTGGCTCTCTCAGATGCGTTTCTATTTCGATCCTAAGAACACGGACGTGTTGCAGCAACTCTCCATCCACATGGCCAACGCACGATTTAATTATGGATTTGAGTATCTGGGGGTACAGGACAAACTTGTCCAAACCCCCCTGACAGACCGTTGCTACCTCACGATGACACAAGCCCTGGAGGAGAGGCTTGGGGGGTCACCGTTTGGTACGTGGGGGGTAGTATTGAGGATACGGGGTCACTGTTTGGTACTTGGGGGGGTAGTATTGTTGGTGGGGGGTAACTAGATCACTACACACACATTACCCCCCCCCCCTTCCTCTTAGGCCCGGCCGGCACTGGCAAGACTGAGTCAGTCAAGGCGCTGGGCCACCAGCTTGGACGATTTGTACTCGTCTTCAACTGCGATGAAACATTCGACTTTCAGGCCATGGGTCGTATTTTCGTCGGTCTGTGCCAAGTGAGAGCTGATAATAGTTATAATAGTTACACACGTGTGTAATGTACATGGCAATATAAGGTCCATTATTCATTGCCCTGTGTGTGTAGGTTGGGGCGTGGGGTTGCTTCGATGAGTTTAACAGGCTGGAGGAGAGGATGCTGTCTGCTGTATCTCAGCAGATCCAGATGATCCAAGAGGCTCTCAAAGAGCACGGACACCAGGCCCAAGGTTAGTGGCCTCACGGGCCCGTACACAATTACTAAAACTGCCTATAGCAATTCTATTGTCATAGCCTCTGTGCTAGCCATTTTGTTGTCTACTGCCCATGCTCTAACTGTCACACAGAGACGCTTGGTTCGGGCAGCAAGCCAATCATTGTTGAGCTAGTTGGGAAGAGCGTCAAGATCAACCAGGACATGGCCATCTTCATCACGATGAACCCTGGATATGCTGGCCGCTCCAACCTGCCAGATAATCTCAAGCAGTTGTTCAGAAGGTCTGTATAATTATAGCGTGTGTATAATTCCGATATCATCATCTCTCTCTTTGCTGCCTCTAGTCTGGCTATGACAAAGCCTGATCGCCAGTTGATTGCTCAGGTGATGCTCTACTCACAGGGCTTTAGGACTGCCGAGATCCTGGCATCAAAGATAGTACCCTTCTTCAAGTAAGTGATTAATACCGTCCTGTCCATCACCCCCCCTGATTAATACCGTCCATCACCCCCCCCTGATTAATACCGCCCTGATTAATACTGTCCATCACCCCCCCTGATTAATACCGTCCTGATTAATACCGTCCATCACCCCCCCCCCTCTTATAGACTGTGTGATGAGCAACTGTCCAATCAGTCTCACTACGACTTCGGGCTCCGAGCTCTGAAGAGTGTTCTAGTCAGTGCAGGCAATGTCAAGAGGGATTGTATCAAGAGGATTAAGGCTGAGCTGACACAGAAGCAGGAGGTCATTGATGAGGGCAGCATCGCAGAGAAACTACCCGAGCAGGAGGTGGGATTGTGTAGACTGTCACAGTGTTAGATCACAGTGTTCTGCTGGTACAAATTCACAATTTTGGGGTTTTCTGAAAGCTTGGAAAGAGCCCGTTCATATGGTATAATACTCAAATCCCAAATTTAGAACGAGTCATACTTTTGGTGGGCTATATAGCCCATGGTATTTTGTCAAAAGCAGGCCAAAAATATTACGATTTTAACACACCATCTACAATGTAAAAGGCCCTCTCTAAGCTTTCAGAAAATCATAAAATTAACGTTATTGGACCAACAGAACTAAAGCTATGGTCGTTCAAAGATGCTCTTGTATTTAACGCAACATGTACCAGCTGTGCGTATGATATTTCACCCAAGACTGCTCTAATTATCCACACCCTCCCTCCCCTCAGATCCTGATCCAGTCAGTGTGTGAGACCATGGTACCCAAGCTAGTAGCTGAGGATATCCCGTTGCTGCACAGCCTGTTATCAGATGTGTTCCCTGGTGTGCGCTACACGCGAGCAGAGATGGATCCACTCAGGAGAGAGATCACCAAGGTCTGCGATGAACTGCAGCTAGTCTCTGGAGAGGCAGGCTCTCAGTGGGTGGAGAAGGTGGGTGTGGCTTACTGTGATACCATGCAATGTGTTACTTAGAGCACATGTTCTGTAGCTCTAATTTTACATTTTGTGTTTTTATTTATATTTTTTTTATAACGTTTTGATGAAAAGGTGTTGACCCCTCCTCCTGTCTGCTGTAGGTTCTCCAACTCTACCAGATCACCCAGTTGCATCATGGCTTGATGATGGTCGGGCCCAGTGGTAGTGGAAAGTCCACAGCTTGGAAGGTATGTACATCGTGTGGACTGGGCAATCAGTAGCTTCGCTGATCTTAGTTTGGAAACCAGTAAAATGATGTGTTTTGTTACAGCCATTGTTTCTGAGAGTTGTTCTAAGTTGGTGTCTCTGCTGATATTGTATACCCTCCTGTGTATCTGCAGGTGCTACTGAAGGCTCTTGAGAGGCTGGAGGGAGTAGAGGGGGTGGCACACGTCATTGACCCCAAGGCCATATCCAAGGAAGACTTGTATGGTGTCCTAGACCCTAACACTAGAGAATGGACTGACGGACTGTTTACTCATATACTCAGGAAGTAAGTAGTTGTATATCACGTGTGTCAGAGCAACTTCATTTGGCCTCTAGCTAAAGCTTAGTGTACTGCTACATACATGTATATTCAAGCTTGTACTAGTACTTCCATGTTCCCTCGCTCTGTACTAACCACACCCCCTCCTGCTCATACCTCCCACACTAACCACACCCCCTCCTGCTCATACCTCCCACACTAACCACACCCCCTCCTGTCATACCCTGTACTAACCACACCCCCTCCTGCTCATACCTCCCACACTAACCACACCCCCTCCTGTCATACCCTGTACTAACCACACACCCTCCTGCTCATACCTCCCACACTAACCACACCCCCTCCTGCTCGTAGAATCATTGACAATGTTCGTGGGGAGATCAACAAGCGTCAGTGGATTGTGTTTGATGGTGACGTTGACCCTGAGTGGGTGGAGAATCTGAACTCTGTCCTGGACGACAACAAGCTGCTCACACTACCCAATGGAGAGAGACTCAGTCTACCACCAAACGTGAGAATGGCTTAATTAGAGGGACCATCCCCTCTACAGTATTTTAATTTCTCGATATTACTTTTCCCTCGGCAGATTCGTGTGATGTTTGAGGTACAGGATCTGCGCTATGCTACCTTGGCAACGGTGTCACGTTGTGGCATGGTGTGGTTCAGTGAAGATGTTCTCTCCCTGGATATGGTATTTGAGAACTTCTTGTCACGCCTCCGTAACATCTCATGTGAGGAGGGGGAGGAGTCTCGGATAGGGGGCGGGGCCAAGAACGAAGACGTCTCTCCTACACTACAGGTATAGTACATGTGTGTGCGTGCACATTGACAAAAAAATTATTTTTAAATCACATTTCTCATTTCATTCTTAATAATAATAATATCCTCCCCCTCAGGTCCAGCGTGATTGTGCAGACCTGCTGGCACCGCACTTTAGCTCGGACGGGCTAGTTGTGAGGGCACTGGCGTATGCCAGCAAGCTGGATCACATCATGGACTTTACTAGACTCAGAGCTCTCAACTCTCTGTTCTCAATGCTCAACCAACTCGTGAGGAACGTCCTCAACTATAATCAGTCACATCCGGACTTCCCTATGGCCGTGAGTTGTGGGTGTGGCTAGGGAGGGGTCTGTGGGTGTGGTTAGTGTTAGTACTACATTTGGTTCACAGTTGTTAGCTGATAGTGTGTGTAAACTGCTCTTATGTTTTAGAACTTTTATTAACCTCCCACACACACACACACACACACACACACACACACACACACACAGTTTGATCAGCTAGAACAGTATGTTCCTCGCTATTTGGTTTACTCTCTCCTCTGGTCATTCTCTGGTGATGCCAAGATAAAGAGCCGGGTTGAGATGGGGGAGTTCATCAGGGGAGTAACCACCATCCCCCTCCCTGGGTCCAGCACTCCTATCATAGACTATGAGGTCACCATACAGGGGGAGTGGTCACAATGGTTGAACAAGGTGCCAAAGATTGAAGTGGAGACTCACAACGTTGGATCACCAGATATAGTAGTGCCAACCCTAGATACTGTACGCCACGAGACCTTACTGTACACATGGTTGGCTGAGCACAAGCCCATGGTCTTATGTGGACCACCTGGCTCTGGGAAAACTATGACTTTATTCTCTGCTCTCAGGGCGCTACCAGATATGGAGGTGGGTGTGGCTTAGATCATGTGATTATTCATGTAGCGTGTGTGTATTGGTGTTTGGTAGCTCCATTACAGCTGTTACTATTCCCACATGAACTAAACTGATGTACCCCCACACACACACACACACACACACCCACTCCACAGGTGGTTGGACTGAACTTCTCTAGTGCTACAACACCAGAACTGTTACTAAAAACTTTCGATCATTACTGTGAGTACAGAAGAACCCCCAATGGTGTTGTCATGGCACCCATCCAGCTCGGCAAATGGGTAAGCCCCTACACACATTAAGCTAATATAGTGTTCCTCTCTTGTCATTATTGGCGATATAATTGTGTCACTTGTCACACACTTGTCACACACTTGTCACACACTTGTCACACACTTGTCACACACTCGTCACACACTCGTCACACACTCGTCACACACTTGTTACACACTCGTGCAGGTTGTGCTCTTCTGTGATGAAATTAACCTGCCAGATACTGACAAATACGGTTAGTACCCACCCGGGCTCTGTGTGTAACCATGGTGATGGTGTGCTTATAGACCCTGGAGTAATTATGAGTGTGGCTTTGAGTTGAATGAAGTTTGGGCCAGTAACTTTGAGAGCTTGTAATTTGTGTTCAGATCATGATGCATTCAATGGCTCTCAGAATTACCTTTCCAATGCTGTGCTTAGACACAAGTTCTGTGACTAGTCACAATCCATTGATTCCACACAATGTCATGTGCTAGCTATTACCCTCGTCCCACTGCAGGTACCCAGAGAGTGATATCTTTCTTGCGGCAGATAGTGGAGCACGGTGGGTTCTATAGAACCTCCGATCAGACGTGGATCCACTTGGAGAGGATCCAGTTTGTGGGGGCGTGTAATCCGCCCACAGATCCAGGCAGAAAACCGCTCACTCATCGGTGGGTTGCTATGAGCATCCTTAGCGTATGTTGGTAGCGTGGGATTCTGTGGCTAACAGCTACATTGTACATCTGTATTTCACACACATTTCTCGTACCCTCCATACACCCACACACTCACACCCCCACACACACACACAGATTCCTTCGCCACGTACCTGTCATCTATGTTGACTACCCGGCTGCTGCTTCCCTCCGCCAGATCTACGGCACCTTCAACAGAGCCATGCTGCGACTGGTGCCTAACCTGAGAGCCTACGCCGACCCGCTGACCGAGGCTATGGTTGAGTTCTACACCATGTCTCAAGTAAGGACAGTGCTCTGTGGGATATTAAACACAGCATCGTTGAACGGCCATAACTTTAGTTTCGTTGATCTAATAACGTTAATTTTCTGATTTTCTGACAACTTAGAGAGAGGCCTTTCAGATGATGTCAAAAGTTAATTTTCTGCCGTTTTTGACAAAACACCCATGGTATTTTTTCAGGCCCGTCCCAAATTTATGAACGAGCTCCTTCTAGGCTTTCATTAAATCGTTGAATTTGGATCATCAGAACAGTTACTTACAGAGCCGATTATATCCATTAAAATATTATTATGTGATGTCTTACTGTACACCACACCCCTAACCACACCCCCTTCTACAGGAGCGGTTCACACAGGACATGCAGCCTCACTACATCTACAGCCCCAGAGAGATGACACGCTGGGTGAGAGGTGTGTACGAGGCCCTCAAGCCATTGGAGACCCTCCCAGTGGAGGGGCTGGTCAGGATATGGGCACACGAGGCACTGCGTCTGTTCCAGGATCGTCTGGTGTATGATGAGGAGAGGATGTGGACTGATGAGAATGTGAACATGGTGGCTGTCAAGCACTTCCCTAATGTGGACTCCAAGGTAGGTATTCCTGAGGTACTATAGTCAGGAGCTCTGTATGATGCTGTAACAGTGGGTGGGGCATTTAAATGGCTGCATAGTTCTCCCTTGACCCCCCCCCCCACACACACACACACACTACCCCCCCCATACACACACACACACACACACTACCCCCCCCCACACACACACACACACACTACCCCCCCATACACACACACACACACTACCCCCCCCCCCCACACACACACACACTACCCCCCACAGACGGCCCTCGCCAGACCAATTCTGTACAGTAACTGGCTGTCTAAGGACTACCTGCCAGTGGAACAAGAGGAGCTGCGTAGCTACGTGCAAGCGCGTCTCAAGGTCTTCTATGAGGAGGAGTTGGACGTCCCCCTGGTCTTGTTCAATGAAGTCTTAGATCATGTGCTCCGAATTGACAGAATATTTAAGCAGAAACAGGTGAATGATTGTAGTATTTTTATGGTTGTCTGTAGCCTTTCATTGTTCGTATACTGATGGATTTCTTTGTACGAAGGTTGTATGGTTTTAACCTTTGCATGACCTCTGTGTGTGTAGGGTCATCTGCTACTGATAGGTGTGAGTGGAGCTGGGAAGACCACCCTCTCCCGCTTTGTGGCGTGGATCAATGGCCTCTCGCTATACCAGATCAAGGTACATCGCAGGTACACGGCCGCTGACTTCGACGATGACCTCCGCGCTGTACTCCGTCGCTCTGGCTGTAAGGATGAGAAGATCGTGTTCATTTTGGATGAGTCTAACATCCTGGACTCTGGTTTCCTGGAGAGGATGAACACCTTGCTAGCCAATGGAGAGGTAGGGACATCTCACCTAACCCTAGCCTGGGGGGGGAGGCAGATCCACTGGAGGCCTCTAGTTCTAGTGGTTACTGCAGTCTACACGTGTACTGTCCATTAAATAGCTCAGGAAATGAACTCTGTCCTGGACGACAAGGCCTTGAGGGTAGCAAAAAGAATTATACTGCCTCTAAAACAATACATCTGTGTTATCATGAGTTCCCTCCTTTGCTGCCTCCTTTGCTGCAGGTACCTGGTCTGTTTGAAGGTGATGACTTCACTACACTCATGACGCAGTGTAAGGAGGGCTCACAAAGGGAGGGGCTTATGCTTGACTCCACTGAGGAACTCTACAAGTGGTTCACCCAGAAGGTGGGTGTGGCTAACCTGTACTAGTGTGCGGTTTGATATTGTCCGTTACCTAGGTGATGCGTAACCTCCATGTGGTGTTCACCATGAACCCTTCCTCTGAGGGACTCAAGGACAGAGCAGCCACATCACCAGCTCTCTTCAATAGGTGTGTGTGTGGGGGTGGGTGGTGTGGGAGGGAGGGGGGGCTAGAGCATTATCAGGGCCAGGAATTACAAAAAAGAAACTGTTATTACGTGTATCATACCCACTAGTGTTGTTTCAGATGACATCATAATTACTACACATGACAATGATGCGTTGCTGTGTCCACAGGTGTGTGCTGAACTGGTTTGGTGATTGGTCAATGGGAGCACTGTATCAGGTTGGGCTCGAGTTCACCAACAAAGTAGACCTCGATAAATCAGATGTAAGTGCTTCAGCTGTCACTGTGTTGTGTGTAATATTCTAACCCTACAGTACATTTGCCCTGAGGTGTTCCCCTCAGTGTACCAAGACCTGGCCCCAACACCCACACACAGACAAGCCATCATCAATGCCTTTGTGTATGTCCACCAAACTCTACACCAGGCCAACTCTCGACTGAGTAAGAGGGGTGCTAGCACCATGGCCCTCACACCTAGGCATTACCTAGACTTCATCAACCATTACGTGAGTCGATACTTGGTCTAGTAATCAACAAAAGGGTTATTGTATAAGATCAGTGTAGTTGATAATAGCCTGTACTAGTATTGTAGAGGGCTTCCCTTGCATATCAGCTGTCTTACTGTAGCCTCTAATCCTCCATCATGATCAACCCTCCGCCCTCTCACAGGTGAAGCTGTACAACGAGAAGCGCAGTGATCTAGAAGAGCAACAGCTCCATCTCAATGTTGGACTAGCTAAAATCCGTGAGACAGTTGACCAGGTGGAGGAGCTCCAGTCATCGCTCTCCATCAAGAAGAATGAACTGGAACAGAAGAATGCTCTGGCCAACCAAAAACTCAAGCAAATGGTACATCAGCAGCGATTCACACGACTGTAGTAATTGTATTGGTCCCACGTCAGCTAGTAGCATCTTTGAACTGCCATAACTTGAGTTATATTCTACTGCCTCTCACACACCCCACTCTTGTCACACCCACACACAGGTGAAGGACCAACAAGAAGCTGAGAAGAGAAAGGTAACGTCTCAAGAGATCCAGGAGCAGCTTAGAAATCAAACGATTCACGTGACAGCTAAGAGGGAGGTGGTCCTGGGGGACTTGGCCAAGGTGGAGCCAGCTGTCAAGGAGGCCCAGAGTGGTGGGTATAATATAGTGTTATCGTGTACTGAGGCAGCTGTCAAATGATGGGATGGAATTGTAATTTCTATTTCTTAGTTATGTTTTAACGGACATGGTCGTATGATATGCCACCACCCATACACACACACACACACACACACACACACACACACACACACACACACACACACACACACACGCACGCACGCATACACACAGCTGTACAATCGATAAAAAAACAGCAACTTGTGGAGATCCGAGCACTCCAACATCCTCCTAAGATGGTGAAGATGGCCCTCGAGAGTATTTGCATGCTCTTGGGGGAACCATCTAAAGACTGGAAGGCCATCCGTCAAATCATTATCAGAGATAACTTCATTGCTTCCATCATAAACTTTAACACTGAGATGATCACGTGAGTGGATGGCTGGCTGTACTATTGTCATTTTCCCAAGTTAGCTCCCTATTAGTGACAGTAGGATTATGCCAGCAACTGTGTGTATCACCCTAGCCCCGTTAACCCCCTCTACCCACACACCCCTCCACACACACACACACACACACACACTCACACACACACACACACACACACACACACACACACACACACACACACACACAGGGAGGATATACGACAAGCTTTGGATCGAGAGTTCTTATCTGACCCTAACTACAACTATGAGGGTGTCAACAGAGCCAGCAAAGCTTGTGGCCCCCTTGTCAAGTGGGCCATAGCTCAGGTTAGTTGTCGTCTGGAATAGTGGAGCTATTATACTATTCACATGTGTATGTATGTGTTACTGGACACATACTGAATGCTACTGTACTGAGCTTGTGTACTGAGCTTGTGTACTGAGCTTGTGTATGACCACCACTACAGCTTGGCTACGCTGAGATGCTCAACAAAGTAGACCCACTGAGGCAGGAGTTGCGCACATTGGAGGAGAGCGCCGAAACTACACGTATCAAGGGCGAGGAGATTGAAAAGATCGTGGTAGACCTCGAGAGGAGCATCAACATGTACAAGGAAGAGTACGCCATCCTCATCAGTGAGGCCAACGCTATCAAGAATGATCTAGCCACTGTGGAGGCTAAGGTAAGCTTATTAGTGCAATGATCATTACCAACCTCCCTATCCAAATATTCAAGTGTCCCTGTAATAACATGTTGCGTACATATAACATACAACTTTAGCTGCTTGTGTATAAGCCCCCCCTCCCTCAGGTTGAGCGCAGCAAGGCCTTGTTAGGCAGTCTAGGGGATGAGAGGGAGAGATGGGACGCTGGGAGTGAGACGTTCAAGAGTCAAATGGCCACCATCAGTGGAGATGTACTGCTAACCTCGGCCTTCATGGCATACGCTGGGTACTTTGATCAGGTGAGTGGGTGTGGCCTCTTGTAATGTAGGGAGCAAGAATAGATTATTAACTGTGTATTAGAAGTTGATGTATACACTGCATGTAATGTGTGTGTGCCCAGACAATGGTTGGTCAGTGTATCTGTTCTTGCAGGCCTTCCGTCAGTCTCTGTTCTCATCATGGATGAATCATCTGGGTCAGGCTAACATCGCATACAGACAAGACCTCGCCAGAGTGGAGGTGTGTGTGGTGTGGCGTGGGCGTGTGTGTGGTGTGGGCGTGTGCTCTAAACTTATTTATTTCCCTCTCTCAGTATTTATCGAATGCTGACGATCGTCTCAAGTGGCAGTCCAACTCGTTGCCTAGTGATGACCTGTGTGTGGAGAATGCTATCATGATCCAGCGCTTCAATCGCTACCCTCTCATCATTGACCCCTCAGGGCAGGCCACAGAGTTCATTATGAACGAATACAAAGACAGGAAGATCTCAAAGACTAGGTACAGAGGGTTGCATGTAGTAGGGGGGTTGCATGTAGTAGGGGGGTTGCATATAGCAGGGGGGTTGCATATAGTAGGGGGGTTGCATATAGCAGGGAGTGGGAGGGGGGCGAGTGGTCACATGCATGTTGGATAGAACTAGTAGCTGCCATTAGCCGTGTCTGCACACCAGTGGCTGCCATTGGCCGCGCCTGCACACCAGTGGCTGCCATTAGTTACTGTGTCTATTCTCTCTCGCTCAGTTTCTTGGACGACTCATTTCGTAAGAATCTTGAAAGTGCTCTGAGATTCGGCAACCCTCTTCTGGTTCAGGTAACGTTGGAACTACACACACTAGCTTGTTGTACTTTGACCCTCTAATTGTTCACAGGATGTTGAGAGTTATGACCCTATATTGAACCCTGTGCTCAACCGTGAGGTCCGTAAGACAGGTGGGCGTGTGCTTATCACCCTGGGAGACCAGGACATTGACCTGTCACCATCCTTCACCATCTTCCTCTCCACTAGGGACCCCTCTGTGAGTGGGCGGGGCTAATGTGTAGTCATGTATTATTAGTATCGGGAGAGCCTATAGTAACAAGAGTATAAGTAGCTGTATACCCAGCGTTAAATAAGAGCATCTTTGAACGACCATAACTTTAGTTTCGTTGTCTAATTTTATGATTTTCTGAAAGCTAGCTTAGAGAGGCCTTTCAGATTATATGTAATTAGGCCTGTTTTTAACAAAGTACCATGCGGCTACAGTACCATGCGGCTACAGTACCATGCGGCTACAGTACCATGCGGCTATAGTACCATGCGGCTATAGTACCATGCGGCTATAGTACCATGCGGCTACAGTACCATGCGGCTACAGTACCATGCGGCTACAGTACCATGCGGCTAAAGTACCATGCGGCTATAGTACCATGCGGCTATAGTACCATGCGGCTATAGTACCATGCGGCTATAGTACCATGCGGCTACAGTACCATGCGGCTACAGTACCATGCGGCTACAGTACCATGCGGCTACAGTACCATGCGGCTACAGTACCATGCGGCTACAGTACCATGCGGCTATAATACCATGCGGCTACAGTACCATGCGGCTACAGTACCATGCGGCTACAGTACCATGCGGCTATAGGAAGTTCTATCATAATATTATAGTGTTTGTGAGTGTGTATGAAACTCCACCCCCCTCAGGTTGAGTTCCCTCCGGACCTGTGCTCTCGAGTAACCTTTGTGAACTTTACCGTGACCCGAGGCTCCCTCCAGACACAGTGCCTCAATCAAGTGCTCAAGGCAGAGAGACCAGATGTGGACAAGAAAAGATCTGACCTCCTCAAGCTCCAGGGAGAGTTCTTATTGAGACTACGTCATCTTGAGCAGTCTCTCCTCCAGGCACTAAACGAGGTTAAAGGTCGTATCCTCGACGATGATAGGTACGCTCACATTGAACTAGCTGTGTCTAAGTTTCCTGTTAAATATATTTTGGTTGAAATTTATAATATAAATGATCAACTGTTTAAACGTGCTCCTCCACTGCTGTAGGATTATTGGTCAGTTGGAGACCCTAAAGAAGGAGGCGGCTGAGGTCCAGCGCAAGGTTGATGAGACTGACATTGTGATGGGAGAGGTGGAGACTGTGTCCCAACAATACATGCCTCTGTCATCAGCCTGCTCCTCGATATACTTCACACTGGAGTCTCTACACCAGGTGAACTAGCTAGCTAGGGGAGACTCAAGCCATAGCTTAATAGCCTCGATATACTTCACACTGGAGTCTCTACACCAGGTGAACTAGCTAGCTAGGGGAGACTCAAGCCATAGCTTAATAGCCTCGATATACTTCACACTGGAGTCTCTACACCAGGTGAACTAGCTAGCTAGGGGAGACTCAAGCCATAGCTAGCTGCTTTAATAGCCAGTTTCAAAGCTCAGAGTTACATATGTACTATCTGGATATGTCATAGATTTGCTTGTACAATATTCAATATTATTGGATGATAAGTATTTAAACAGTGTCCTTGTTTCCCTGCAGGTTCACTTCTTATACCAATATTCTCTCAAGTTCTTCTTGGAGATATTCCAAGTCGTTCTCACAGCCAACCCTCACCTCAAGGGATTGTCTGACCACACAAAGAGACTGCACCACATAACCTATGACATGTTCCAGGTCTGTGTGTGTGGGTGGTGGGACATTGACTGTGTGGGCAATCTTATATTATACGAGTACCTGGTAGTATAATTATAGTGATGTCATCAATGTCCTGCTCTCACAGACTGTGTTCAACCGAGTGTCTCGAGGAATGCTACATGATGACAGGATAGTACTGTCCGTCCTTCTCTGTAGGATCTATCTCAAGGGCATGTCAGAGTGAGTCATGCTCTGATCCATTTCGTATGTACCTAGTATTGAAATTACCTTGTTCTAGTTGTTTCTAGTTACTCTGAACTTTGTTTGAACTGTGTTTTAACCTACCCCCCACAGAGAGGATGACTACGTGAGTGAATTTGACTATTTCCTGCGAGGGAAAGAGTCGATGAGATTGGACACTAGGGTCACTCCAATCACTGGCCTGGATAAGACCCAGGTAAGAGCTTGATGCTCCCTACCAACTAACGACTACATGTCCCTCCTCCTCCTACAGTTGTTGAGCATGCAGCACTTGTCGAAGCAACTGAGAGCCTTCGCTAACCTTCCTAACTATGTGTCAGGTAACCCAGAGTTCCTGGACTGGTTGGACTGCTCTAATCCTGAGCTGTCTGTGCCAGAGTGCTGGGAGACTGACAGAGACCTGTGTAAGTGTGTGTGTTGGGTGTGGGGTGTGTGTGTGTGTGTGGGTGTGGGGGGGGCATGCATGGGTGAAGAGACCTGTGTAAGTGTAGGTGTGTGGGGGGGGGGCATGCATGGGTGATAGAGACCTGTGTAAGTGTGGGTGTGTGTGTGGGGGGGGGCATGCATGGGTGATAGAGACCTGTGTAAGTGTGTGTGTGTGTGGGGGGGGCATGCATGGGTGATAGAGACCTGTGTAAGTGTGGGTGTGGGTGTGGGGGGGGGGCATGCATGGGTGATAGAGACCTGTGTAAGTGTGTGTGTGTGTGGGGGGGGGCATGCATGGGTGATAGAGACCTGTGTAAGTGTGGGTGTGGGTGTGGGGGGGGGGCATGCATGGGTGATAGAGACCTGTGTAAGTGTGTGTGTGTGTGGGGGGGGCATGCATGGGTGATAGAGACCTGTGTAAGTGTGGGTGTGGGTGTGGGGGGGGGGCATGCATGGGTGATAGAGACCTGTGTAAGTGTGTGTGTGTGTGGGGGGGGCATGCATGGGTGATAGAGACCTGTGTAAGTGTGGGTGTGGGTGTGGGGGGGGGGCATGCATGGGTGATAGAGACCTGTGTAAGTGTGTGTGTGTGTGGGGGGGGGCATGCATGGGTGATAGAGACCTGTGTAAGTGTGGGTGTGGGTGTGGGGGGGGGGCATGCATGGGTGATAGAGACCTGTGTAAGTGTAGGTGTGTGTGTGTGGGGGGCATGCATGGGTGATAGAGACCTGTGTAAGTGTGGGTGTGGGTGTGGGGGGGGGGCATGCATGGGTGATAGAGACCTGTGTAAGTGTGTGTGTGTGTGGGGGGGGCATGCATGGGTGATAGAGACCTGTGTAAGTGTGTGTGTTGTGGGGGTGTAGGTGTGTGGGGTGGGGGGCATGCATGGGTGAAGAGACCTGTGTAAGTGTGGGTGTGTGTGTGTGTGGGGGGGGGCATGCATGGGTGATAGAGACCTGTGTAAGTGTGTGTGTTGTGGGGGTGTAGGTGTGTGGGGGGGGGCATGCATGGGTGATAGAGACCTGTGTAAGTGTGGGTGTGTGTGTGTGTGGGGGGGGGGCATGCATGGGTGATAGAGACCTGTGTAAGTGTGGGTGTAGGTGTGTGTGGGGGGGGCATGCATGGGTGATAGAGACCTGTGTAAGTGTGTGTGTTGTGGGGGTGTAGGTGTGTGGGGGGGGGGCATGCATGGGTGATAGAGACCTGTGTAAGTGTGGGTGTGTGTGTGTGTGGGGGGGGGCATGCATGGGTGATAGAGACCTGTGTAAGTGTGTGTGTTGTGGGGGTGTAGGTGTGTGGGGTGGGGGGCATGCATGGGTGAAGAGACCTGTGTAAGTGTGGGTGTGTGGGGGGGGGGGGCATGCATGGGTGATAGAGACCTGTGTAAGTGTGTGTGTGTGGGGGGGGGGGGCATGCATGGGTGATAGAGACCTGTGTAAGTGTAGGTGTGGGGGGGGGGGCATGCATGGGTGATAGAGACCTGTGTAAGTGTGTGTGTGGGGGGGGGGGGCATGCATGGGTGATAGAGACCTGTGTAAGTGTGGGTGTGGGGGGGGGGCATGCATGGGTGACAGAGACCTGTGTAAGTGTAGGTGTGTGTGTGGGGGGGGGGCATGCATGGGTGATAGAGACCTGTGTAAGTGTAGGTGTGTGGGGGGGGGGCATGCATGGGTGATAGAGACCTGTGTAAGTGTGGGTGTGGGGGGGGGCATGCATGGGTGACAGAGACCTGTGTAAGTGTAGGTGTGTGGGGGGGGGGCATGCATGGGTGATAGAGACCTGTGTAAGTGTAGGTGTGGGGGGGGGCATGCATGGGTGATAGAGACCTGTGTAAGTGTGGGTGTGTGTGTGGGGGGGGGGGCATGCATGGGTGATAGAGACCTGTGTAAGTGTGTGTTGTGTGTGTGTGTGTGTGGGGGGGGGGCATGCATGGGTGATAGAGACCTGTGTAAGTGTGGGTGTGTGGGGGGGAGGGCATGCATGGGTGATAGAGACCTGTGTAAGTGTAGGTGTGTGGGGGGGAGGGCATGCATGGGTGATAGAGACCTGTGTAAGTGTAGGTGTGTGGGGGGGGGGGGCATGCATGGGTGATAGAGACCTGTGTAAGTGTAGGTGTGTGTGTGTGGGGGGGGGCATGCATGGGTGATAGAGACCTGTGTAAGTGTGTGTTGTGTGTGTGTGTGTGTGTGGGGGGGGGGGGCATGCATGGGTGATAGAGACCTGTGTAAGTGTGGGTGTGTGTGGGGGTGTGTGTGTGTGTGTGTGTGTGGGGGGGGGGGCATGCATGGGTGATAGGATGCATTAGTGTTGTCAACTGTCCTCACATTACTATATTTATTGTATCTCCTGCAGCTCCTATTGGTCGTGCTGTGTATCGGATGCTGGTGATACAAGCCTTCAGGGCAGACAGGCTGTTAGCTATAGCTTCACATCTGGTCATAGCTGTGTTTGGAGAGGTCTTCCAACAGCACTCAGAGCAGGAGATGGACCTGGCCAACATCGTGGCTACAGAGGTGTGTGCGTGTGTGTGTGTGTGTGTGTGTATAGTAGGTATTGCTGGGAAACAGTCGCTTAATTTTCTGCACTTAGTTTAATTTGCCCTGCCATGTGTGTCTGTGTTCACCTTTGTCCCCTGTCATGTCTGTGTTCACCTTTGCCCCTGCCCCCTGTTACATGTAGGTGAAGTCTAACACGCCCATCCTCCTGTGCTCTGTGACTGGATATGATGCTAGTGGACGAGTGGATGATCTCGCTACTCAACAGAGCAAGCAGTGTACATCCATCGCCATTGGTGAGCACTCCATACTAATAGCACAAAGCATGTTCACTGGTACATGTATAAGAGTACATGATTCACACCCACTCCACACCACACACACCACCCACTCCACACACACAGGATCTGCGGAGGGCTTCAACCTGGCTGAAAAGGCCATCAACAGTGCTTCAAAGACAGGTCGCTGGGTACTCTTGAAGAATGTTCATCTGGCTCCACAATGGCTGGTGCAGCTGGAGAAAAAGCTCCACTCTCTGACTCCCCACGCTAGCTTCAGGCTGTTCCTAACAATGGAGATTAACCCTAAGGTGGCTGAATAAATAGCTAGCCTATTCCCTGTTAGAATATTAACCCTAAGGTGGCTGAATAAATAGCCTCTTTTATAATATTAAACCACTGATAGTGGTGATTATATTAGCTAATGATTTATTGCTCTACTTCACAGGTTCCAGTCAACCTACTGAGAGCATCGCGTATCTTCACCTTTGAACCCCCACCTGGTGTGAAGGCTAACCTAGTGCGCACCTTCAGTACAGTGCCTGCCCCTCGCATGTGCAGGGAGCCACACGAGAGAGCAAGACTCTACTTCCTCCTGGCTTGGTTTCATGCCACCATTCAAGAGAGACTCCGCTATGCTCCACTAGGCTGGACTAAGAAGTATGAGTTCAATGAGAGTGACCTCCGCATGGCCTGTGATACACTAGACACATGGCTGGATAGCGTGGCACAGGTAGGGGGTGTTGCTAGCGTGTTGCTATGGAGATATAGTCTTGCGTATACATG
>NC_087386.1:6831065-6846065 GCF_963675165.1 Halichondria panicea
CTGTGCTCGTTGTGTGAGGTTGCTAAGGAGTTACTACAGAAATACAAGCACCAGGTAGCCAGCCTATAATACAAGCACCAGGTAGCCAGCCTATAATATAATACAAGCACCAGGTAGCCAGCCTATAATATAATACAAGCACCAGGTAGCCAGCCTATAATATAATACAAGCACCAGGTAGCCAGCCTATAATATAATACAAGCACCAGGTAGCCAGCCTATAACTGTGGACTGTTCTAATGTTATTCTCTCTTGCTCAGTTGATAGTGGAGGAAGTGTACATTGATGCCCCAGGGAACGAGGAGTGGCGTGATCTCTACCAATATCATATCCCTGTGCTGCATTTCAATGGAGAGTATCTCATGAAGCATCGTGTCAATGAGAAACTGTTAGCAAAGAAACTTCTTGAACAAACTTGATCAGCCATTAGCCTCTATTTATTTTTCACATGATTATGTCCTCGATATAATTACTATTGCTTCAAAATCATTGAGATGTATTGGATATTAAAAGTACATCAATACACAATACACCATGATAAATTCACATTCTCAATATATACGCATAAAACAAGTGTTCTGAGTTCCAATTAACGGTTGGACTTTGCGACACGCTCGAGTTCATCCTTCTTCTTGATGGCATACGAGTTAGACGACCCCTGTGAGTGGGCGGGAGGCGGGGTTATTGTAGGACACACACACACACATAGCTAGCACAGGGAATTCTTAGCAACTGTATCCCAGTAAAGGCATATGCAGCTAGACAGAATACATGGTCTTACTGCATCAGACTGACGTGTCACTATCAACAATGGTACACACAGTGCACCTCTGAATAGCGTATTTAGTTCCTCATTTGCACACACCACAAAGCAATGGTAAACAGTACATTGTCAATGGTTTGTATAGTAACGAGATTATTCGTTTAATTAACGTACCTTTGCAGCATTGATGAGTTCATCAGCCAAACACTCTGCGATGCTCTTGATGTTCCTAAAGGCAGCCTCTCGTGCACCTACAGGGGTCATGAACCCATGACAATAATAAACACAAGAGTACACACACTGTACACGCAGTACACAGGGTAAATGACCTTACTGCATCAGACTGACGTGTCACTATCAACAATGGTACACACAGTGCACCTCTGAATAGCGTATTTAGTTCCTCATTTGCACACACCACAATAAGACAGCTCCTAATGAATAAGATCCTAGTATTCTAGTTGACACTGACCTGTACAGAGCAACCAGATGGCTTGGTTGACACGTCTGAGCGGTGACACGTCCACGGCCTGTCTTCGTACAGTACCAGCACGACCAATCCTAGTGGAGTCCTCACGAGGTCCACTGTTGGAGATAGCATCAACCAGCACCTGTACTGGGTTCTGTGTGTGTGTGTGTGTGTGTGTGTGGGGGGGGGGGGGCAGTGTGTGTGTGTGTGTGTGTGTGGGGGGGGGGGGGGCAGTGGGTTATTAGAAACTTCATAACTTGTGCTCTGTCTGTCTGACGTCAATCACAATATACATCCAGCTCATTACTGTATAACACAGGAGTACACACTGTACATGCAGCTAGACAGAATACATGGTCTTACTGCATCAGACTGACGTGTCACTATCAACAATGGTACACAGTGCACCTCTGAATAGCGTATTTAGTTCCTCATTTGCACACACTACACAAATGTAGGCAATGTGTGAGTACTTACCTCTCCAGTGAGTAGGTTGACGACCTCAAAGGAATGCTTGACAATGGTGACAGCCATCAGCTTCTTACCACTGTTACGCCCGTGCATCATGAGGGAATTGGTGAGGCGCTCGACTATCGGGCACTGTGATAATGAGGGGGCGGGGTTAACACAGGGTACACACTAAACTGTTGTATTAGCTTTACTACACTTCACCTGTGCCTTCCTGAATCTCTTGGCAGCATACCTCCCTGCTGTATGAGGCAGGAACACTGCGCCCTTCTCCTTGACTGTGATGTAGTCCTGTGGGAACAACACTAACACTGTACCCTATCACTGTATACACAGGTACGTCAACCTTGGTCTCCTATATGTCATTATCACGCATGCCAACCACTGTGTACACAGTCCTAGCTACAGCTCTACACTATATTATCACTATGTACACGTACAGCCAAGCTGATGTCGTTGACGTGCACATCGTCCATGCTCCATTTCCCAAACAGCTTCACCTCCACACTGGGTACGTCCACCTCGGGCTCGTCAAAGTCCACACTTATTGACATCCTCAGCAACTACAGTACACAAGCGTGTGTGTGTGTGTGTGTGTGTGTGTGTGTGTGTATGTGGACACACACATTGAATTTAATAGCTTAAAAATAGGGTCACCAAAATGTGGAACTAAAGTATCATCTAGTAGAAGGAGTATGCATTGACTACTGTGAAAGTGCATGTACATACTTCAAGAGCAACACAGAAACTTACCTTCTCTTTAATAGATGCTCTCGAAAAAGAAAGACCACGAGGTCAAGGCTGATTTTGCGCATGCGCATTGAACATTAGACTATGTCCAGAGGTCGTCCTGACAAAATTCATATTAACCTTTGAACTTTGAACTTTACCACCCACACGGTTATGGCTGAAACACCAGCGCTACATGGCAAGTCTTCTTCTTCAGCGAGTGTATATACTACAGAGGATGATCATGGATCCTTGCTGGATATATTGGAGGGATCACGTAAGCGCCAGGAGGGAAGTTCTGGAGATTGGGGGGACTACATGAAAACAAAACGTCGAAAACTGAACGATCAATTCCAAAATTTGGATGTACCCAGCGTTTCATCAATATTCAAAGGTGTAACAATATACGTGAATGGATGGACTCAGCCAATAGCAGACGATCTCAAAGAAATGATTCATTCGCACGGTGGACATTACGAATACAACCTTTACTCTAAATCACGTGTAACACACACAATTGCTACCAACCTTCCCAACGTTAAGATAAATAACCCTGGTCGTACTGTTGTGTGTACCCCGGCGTGGATAGTAGACAGTATAGCGGCTGATAGGCGTCTACCTGTGGACAAGTATCTCCTGTACAGTAGAGGGGGTGCTCAGCAACAGCTGGTGCTAGAGGAGGTCAGGGAGAGCCCACCACAAGACCAACAGCTGGTGCTAGAGGAGCTCAGGGAGAGCCCACCACAAGACCAACAGCTGGTGCTAGAGGAGCTCAGGGAGAGCCCACCACAAGACCAACAGCTGGTGCTAGAGGAGCTCAGGGAGAGCCCACCGCAAGACGAGCAAGACGCTGAGGGTAACTGTATAATTATTGTATTAATTGTACTAGAAAGAATAAGTTTTGTAAAATTTGCTTAGAATAATATCATCCTGCAGACTAATTGATGCTATCTCTCCTCTTCTCCTCTTAGATCTAACGTCTGGTTCTGATGAGCTCTTCCCTGAGCCTGATTCAATTTCTGAAGCTGGCTCCTCAGAATGTTCTGAGGCTGACTCCATTACTGATGGCCAACAGGGGACATCAGTTGTCAAAGCTTACCAATCATCAGAAGGAGCAGAGTTTGTCAACAGTTTCTTCACTCACTCGCGTCTTCATTACCTCTCAACTTGGAGCATGGAATTGAAACAGTTCACTGCCAAGATGCTGCGCCTAGTTTCACCAAGATACCCTCTGCTGCCAGCCAGAGACTCACTGAGGGGGACAGGTGTGAGGGCCGTCGTTCATATTGATCTGGATTGCTTCTTTGTGTCAGTTAGTATTCGCAACAAACCTCATCTCAAAGGAAAAGCCGTGGCTGTAACTCACGCTAAACTACCCAAAACTGGTTCTGAATCGAAACATCCCACAACTAAAGACTCCATTCCAAAGCATCTCCTTGACTCTACATCAGACATAGCCTCTTGTAGTTATGCCGCTAGGGACGTTGGGGTTAAGAATGGAATGTCTGTGGGTGAAGCCATTAAACTGTGCCCAGATCTCATTCCACTGTCATACGATTTCGAAGCCTACCGAGAAGTTTCACAATGTTTCTACGAGATTCTGCTGCAGTATTCGTCGTGTGTTGAGGCTGTCAGTTGCGATGAAGCTTTTATAGAGCTCACTGATTACGTATCAGGTCCAGAACAAGTTGAAGATTTGGTTCTAAAACTGAGAAGTGAGGTGGAATCTAAAGTTGGTTGCACTGTTTCAGCCGGGGTTGCTCACAATATGCTCTTGGCGCGAATGTGCACTCGCATTGCTAAACCCAACGGACAGTTTTATCTCCCTTTGATTAGTACGGGCAATTTCCTAGAATCTCAGACAGTGAACAACCTGCCAGGAGTTGGATATTCCACTACACGCAAGTTGAGGGAAATGAGCATCGAAACATGCTCACAGCTGCGAACTTTATCATTGGAGAAATTACAGAACACTTTTGGAAACAAGACTGGAAAATCTTTGCATGATTTTGCCCGCGGAATTGACGAAAGAGAACTAAAAACGGAAACGGAGAGGAAATCTGTGTCTGTTGATATAAACTATGGGATACGTTTCAAGAACATGTCTGAAGCAGAATCACTCATAAGCAATCTTGCTACAGAGCTAGAGAAGCGGTCATGTGATGCTGGAGTAGTTGGTGGTACTGTGACACTTAAGATGAAGATCAGACAAGCCTCAGCTCCTAAAGAGACATGGAAGTATCTGGGTCATGGTGCCTGCAATAATGTAACAAGGTCCCTAACTCTCTTACAGCCTACAAGGTCAGCTGGTGAGATGACACGCTTGGCACTCCGTCTGCTCAAGCAAGTTGGCCCAGTGGCTAGTGATATTCGAGGCATGGGACTACAGCTTAGCAAACTAGTGCTGCCCTCCTCTGAAGGTTCCTATCTGGGTATGGACATGAGGGCCTTCTTGAAGCCAATGTCTGATCAAGAATCAAGGTATGTGTTGCATCCTTAGGCGAATACAGTGTATACCACACAGCGTTGAGTGAAGCATTGTTGAACATACTTTTTGCAAGTGTGCATTATTAATTAGACTTGTAGGGTTCTGGTGTATAGTGTACTTTGAACTGTTCTTATATTTAAAACTTGTTATTTCCCTTACAGACCAACACCTCCTCCACTTGAGGCTAACGCTCGCCCCAAACCCACTCTGACCAACTTCTTCAGAGAACCCCCTCACGCTGCTAAGGACAGTGCCCCCATTGACCTCCCCCCTCTCTCCCAGCTGGATAACAGTGTCCTGAATGCCCTACCCGAGCTACTCAAGGATGAGATACTGCATGAGTATGCCAGCAAGCAAGCCAAGGAAGTGGAGACAACTACACCGAATGAAGAGCTGACACCACCAAAAGATTTGCTGGACAGTGATCGAACTCTAGGGGTGATTATTACAAACGAGAGCTTGTTCCTCAGAGACATAAGGAGGTATATTCAAGATTGGATCCTGCACTATATTGAGGGTCCTCCTGAGGAAGATGTCGCGATATTCAGCGATTATCTTATTAAACTATCCACTGGGAACCTTGATGTAACGTCACAAGCCCTCAAGGCTATGCGGCGACTCACCCTCAAGCTTGAGCTGATATCTTGGTACCCTGTGTTCAACCTACTGCTGGAGAATGTGGAGCAATGTGTTGGGGAACAGTATAGTGGACACCTGGACATACCCCCTATATAAAGTCATAGTGTGTGTCATGTTATTTGTGTATATATTATAAGAATTTCTTGTGCGGCTACTATCTGAGACATCACTAAACAGTAGTATCAGCCACGCCCTTCTCTTATGATAGCTAGCTGTGCGTTTATTACTGTAGCGTGTAAACAAAGCTCATGGAACACAGTGATGTCTAGTGGTCCTATCAGCTATTAAGAGTCAGTACCTCAACAGCTATCCACTGGAGAGAGCCGTGTAGTAACTGGAGTGCGGTGAGTGTGTGTCTGTAGTCATAGAAATACTATATTAAATTATTGATACTACAATCCATAAACCTCTTGAGAAGGTTATATTCACATGATGCACACACGTAGCCGCTATTCCTTCTGTGATGTCCTCGTACAATTGTAACGCTTTGTTGAAGCGAGTCACATGACATGAGTGCATTGTTCCCACCACGTGCACACAGATAACCACAGTGTACGACTTCCTATCAGACACCAGTTACCAAGGAGAGTGGGACACCCCACCAACACAAGCATGGCTACTAGTAAGCTAGGGAGAATGGTACTCTTATATAGAGTGACCCAATTACTGTAATGGCCAATGCATACTCTGTGTGCTTATAAAGGAGAGTACAAGGTGGCACTGCTTCTAATGGCCAACCTCTCTAGTTACCCCACTCTGTGTACTGTGCTATTAGTGTATGCTGTGCTATTAGTGTGTGTGTGTGGGCGTGTGTATAGTGACTCACTCTGTGACTGGTAATTGGCTGGTATTCATGTGATGCACACACTCACCAACACTGCCAAGCTTTGAATGAACATTCCTGCCATTGCCCCCTCATTGTGACTGCCATTGTGACTGCCAGTGTGTGTGTGGTCCTCTCTATTGTAGTAGCCATTAGATATAGTCATTAGATATACTATTGACCGGTAATTAACTCTGTATGTGTGTGTGTGGGTGTGGGTGTGTGTGTGTGTGTGTGCGTGTGTGTGTGTGGGTGTGGGTGTGTGTGCGTGTGTGGGTGTGTGTGTGTGGGTGTGGGTGTGTGTGTGTGGGTGGGTGTGGGTGGTAGACACATGTACAAGGCAGTTCTGTACATTATTATTGTGTAGATGTTATTTTAGTTAATTAAATGAAAATGTTTATTTATTTAATACTTTCTATAAGACAGAACACTGTGTACTTAAAAATGCATGGAATGTTGCTGACTACCATATAGCTGGTTATTTTCGAGGTTTTCGAGGATTGACCCAGAAACACAAAAATTGAGTGCCTCGAAAATAAAAGGTTTGGGGTTTTAGGCTCTGAGATTATTATCTAAATGTATTGCAACCTGTTACTGTGATGATATCTCATCATCTTTCCTGTGCAGATATGATCAAAACAATTACCAAAAATAAGTAAGTGATATCGTGTTGTCCTGTGTGTCAACTTACTGTGTGTATGGATATAGAGCTGGCTTATTCTCATATCATATGTACCTCTCCCACCCCCTCACTCCTCACACCTTACACCCCCTCACACATCACACCCCCTCACAGGACCAAGGGGAAGTCCAAGTCGACTAAGGACAAGCAAAGGAACGCACACAATCAGATAGCCATTATATCCAACCCCTCCACCGCCGTTGTCAAGACAGTGAGTATGGCTGACAGGTTTTACCAGTATTTATTTATTCAATCCCTATAAGCCATCACTGTAACTCTGAAGGTTTTCCTCCGTGTATGTGCGTCCTTAGTTAACAGTATAATTATAACTTCATAGTATCACACACACACGCACACACACCTCCGCCCACACACACACATCCGCCCACACACAGGCTGGCGAGGGGCTCTACCTCAAGCTGACTCAGCATCAGAGGAACATTGCACAGCAGCTCAAGTTCATCACTAGTAAGTAGCTGCTGATGATGATTCCTCGTGTGTGTGGGTTTAGACTGGCTAGTATGGTCATAAGTATAGCCTGTGCAGTTATGACTACCCCCCCACATGTGTCCATTACCCCCCCTCCTATGTACCCCCCTCTTATGTACCCCCCCTCCTATGTACCCCCCCCCCCCATGTGTCTATTACCCCCCCTCCCCACAGCTGCCCTGGAGACTGGCACAGTGCAGCCTACTAGTCGACACAACAGGACTGACCTCACTAAAGTGGTGACTGCTCTCCTCGTACAGCTCGATGCTGCCGTGACAACCACCTATCAATGCTTTACAAAGAATGTCCTGGACACCAATGATACGTGAGTCTGTTACCTTGACTACAGCCACCGTTGCCTTGGCTACTGCCACTGTTGAGCTCTCTATTTCTAAGTGCTAGTACATAACCTGGCTCCAGTTAGCTGGTGCTTTCTTAAGAGGCTAGAGGCTAGTACATAACCTGGCTCCAGTTAGCTGGTGCTTTCTTAAGAGGCTAGAGGCTAGTACACATGCATTAGTTGTGTGTTGTGAGGGACAGTACACTTGTTGTGAGGGATAGCATACACAGTACAATGTACACTTGTTGTGAGGGATAGCATACACAGTACAATGTACACTTGTTGTGGCTAGTCCCTTGGCATCAGGTGACAGGTCTTATCCAACACACACAACACCTTCATAGAACAAACAAACACTTCATTGTGTGTGTGTGTGTGGGCAGGTGTGTGTAGAGTAAGGGTGGTGACATGTGGGGCAAGTGTTCATTAAAAGGCTTCCTTGCTTACGTTAAGGTACTATTATAAGCCAGGAGTAACGTTTCAGATATTTATGCCTCGAGGCGTAGCCGCACGAGGGATACGGTAAAGCTGACTGTGTGTGTGTGTGTGTGTGTGTGTGTGTGTGTCTGTCTGTCTGTGTGCCTGTTCCAGCTGTAACTGCTCAACAATTGCAATGCGACGAAAACTAACAGCTTCTATAGGCTTCTAGCCACGTTCTCTTGGATTTTGATTCGTGGATTAGCAAACTAAAGCTTCTTTCTCGAGTTATGGCTAGTTTGACTCACATTGAAGGCTGTTGCAGTCTCTTTAGAATCTTTCATAGCATCATCTGTTCGCACAAACTTTGTATTCAATATAATATGAGTTAGCCTTGCACTAAAGCGCTAGCTTTTTGTTAGCTACAAGACTCAGATAAAAAAACAGCTAGCTAACAGTAGCCATTTGTGAAATTGGACACACCCTTTAATTATTCTTGTGGATGTAATGCGCATGCGCGCTCATTCCCCATGTGTGATATCCAAGATCCAGATCCAGATCCTCCTGGCAGAATCATATTTTTCTTGAGGGCGGTAAGCCACAAAACACTACTATATAACAATATAGATAACAATATGCATGTACACAAGTCTTTTCTTCTTAGATATTATGTGCACTGAACTACAGATCCTGGAAGAATCAATTTTCTTCTTGAGGTCCTGGTATTAAAGCCACATAATACAACAATAGATGCATGTAAATAAGTCTTTTCTTCTCAGTGACTTTATATAGATAAGCTAACTTTATGAAATAATTAGTAAAATTATGCACTTCCGCTTATAATTAATTGAAAACAAAATCTTCTTCTTTGTTGCTTCCTAGATCCTTGAGGTCCTGGTATAAGCAGCCACAAACACAACAATGATACCATAATTATACAATTGAATAGATGCAAGTCAGATTATTTTATACACTTTTTCCTCTTCTTTACTATACTTCCTCTTCTTTACTTCCTCTTCTATACTTTTGAGCGAAAGCAAATCATGGCGAGAGGCATTAGCACAGCGCCAGCTTGAACACTAGTTCTCTGGGTACTAATTTTTTGCCGGATTTGTAGCAAATTCATTTGCACAATATTATCAAAAGTATGATTGAATGGACGTTTGGAGTCAGGTACAGATGAAGAAAGGGCTAGCTTGCTTAGCATGCTCTCATGAGTATATTTTCATTAGAAAAAAAGATAATGAGATTCATAATGCGTTTCGCAAGCAAATTTCGCTAAAATTCTCTACAGTGGATTGTAGTGCACTTGGAACAGACAGCAAAACCAATTAGATTGTTAGATATGAATATTAATCGGGGCCAACACTGAAAGGGGAAATTATATTTAGCATAGTTATTTCTGATTCTGAATAATTCTAGCGCATATCTGAGAACCAGAACCTAATCTACCAAAAAGGGAAAGTTGGGTCCCCAACTTGATTATGTACTTGACAGGAGTATGATGCATTCAAAAGTTAGGGAAATTACTTTAAGAAAAGTCCCCCAAGAGGGAATCGAACCCACACCTTATCTATCATAATAAATGATCTACAAAGCCACCACCCTAAAGCGTTCAAATAGAAAACATCCGGGGCTGGCTGTGCGAGACTAAGTAGTGCTCTGTGGTACCTTAAAGGTGACATACTATTTTCACAGTAGATTTTGACGCGTTAATAAAGACGACCTTTACCAGTTATTCATTCTAGTGTAATGGTAGGGTGCTTGACTAGTAAGCGGGATGTCTGGGTTCGAATCCAGGAAATGTACTTTTTTTTCTTTCTCTTTAATTAATAGCAAATGATGATTATGTAAGCATAAATTAATCCTTTATTTCTCGACGAGGCTATTAGCCCAGTGGGTAAGCTACTTGACCTAGTGAACCTCTCTGTAGTCGTCCCGGGTTCTATACCCTGCTGTATCGATTGTTTATTCAATTGAGTGGTTAACCTACATCATGTGATGAGAATCTCGTGGTGGCCAGAGTGCTGGGGCCTAGTGTGTCGAAGGTTAGTCTCACTTCCTGCAGTGGGTTCCGGATTGGCGAGAATGAGAGGGACTTACTAGTACTTGTACTACCTGGGTGATCCCTCGTTAATATTTTTACAAAAACTAACAACTTAATAAAGGAAAGATATAATACCCGAAAAAGTCATAAGAACAGATCAAAATCCAAGAGAACGTGGCTATAGAAGCTGTTAATTTTTGTCGCATTGCAACTACGACAGCAGTTACAGCTGGAACAGACACACAGTCAGCTTTACTGTATTCCTCGTGCGGCTACGCCTCGAGGCATAATTACACTGTACCACACAAACAAAAAATTATTAACTGGCATTTTAACCACTAAGCCACTCCCAGAGATAGATAGAGGTTTAGGGTTTTAGGCTTAAGAAATTATTATCTACATGTATGTGGTTTTGCTGTTAAGCAATTCTCTGTTGCAAGTGCACTGCAATCCACTGTAAAATTAGTACCCAATAACACTAAAGTATAACATAATTATGTGTACAATTAATAACTGGATGCCCATAGAGGGAAGTCTACTAGGCATAAGTATGGTACCCCTACCCCCCACCTTTACCCCCCACCATCACACACCCCCACCCTCTCAGGTTCAAGTCTCGACTGGAGGCGAATGAGACACGGATGTATGACCACACTGCAGTGCTAGTGCGGTGGGTCGACTATGAGAGCAAGGCCATCTCAGCAGAGAATGCTGATATCATACTCAGCACAATCAGTAACTTTGAGTTAGCTCTGGCAGAGGTAGTGAGGGTTGTCTATGAGTGTCAGCTCATTAACTCTGCTGGAGGAGACGGACACTTTGCAACACTCCCGTCAAAGAGGAGGTGTGTGTGTGGGTCTGTGTATGGGTGTGTTTGTTTTGTTAAAAATACTCTGAAATTTGTTGGCATAAGGTCTAGTGTGTGTTTATTGTCCGTGAGGACGGCTGTGTACTGTGTACACTGTCTGTGTGTATTGTGTGTATTGTGTGTGTCTTTCCCACCACAACCATGTGGGCATTATTGGTATACTGTACAACTACAGTGCACCCTGTGCTAGCCCACCCCCCCACACACATACACACCCACACCCACACAGATCGGCCACTATGGAACCCACTGGCCTGTTCCGCCAGACTAGTGAGAATGGTGAACTGACCAATCCAATGATAGCTAATCTGCGCTCTGGTGATCGTAAGGTCAGCTGGTCTCCTGGCATGTCAGGACCGCCCCACTCACCAACCTACAGGTGAGCCCACCCACTCACACACACACCCACTCACACACTGGCTGGCTGGCTGTACAGACAAGCTATAATTATACCGTATAGCGCGAAGTTTCGAGGGGCTTAATTTTCATGGATTTCGTGGGTTAGCAATCCTACACGAAAATTAAATCCACGAAAATTGTTCTTTAATTAGAATTATCTGCTGTAACGTGCAAAGATTAAAGGCGTGGCTTCCGGTAAGCACGCGAACATTGTGCAACTAAATGCTTTTAGAGACCATTTCACGAAATATAAGTGCCTTGAAAATTTCGCGCTATACGGTAATTATATACATGTACTAGTGTAGGGTTTGCTAGCAGTGCTGGGTTGTATTATTCGGTGGTCAGAATTGTTTATAGCATTAACCCCCCATCCCCTACCCCCACGGACATTACCCCCCCCTACACAGGAGTGGTCTGATGACTCAGTCCGAGGTGAGCAGTGACGAGGAGAAGAGGAGGTCAGGGAGCAGTGAGCGCTACCACTCATACAGTGAACACTCACACAATGTAAGCTAGGGGGGTAGGTCAGGGAGCAGTGAGCGCTACCACTCACACAGTGAACACTCACACACTGTAAGCTAGGGGGGTACGTCAGGGAGCAGTGAGCGCTACCACAAACACTCACACACTGTAAGCCATGTCATGGGAGGAGGGGAGCTTGTATTGTGTAGAGCTGCCTATATACAATGATACCTCCCGCCCACACACACACAGTCTCCCCAGGACTGGGACATACGGACTCCGACCTCGTACATGACCGCACCATCTCGTGCTGTGAATGTGCCTACACCCACAGTCCCTGATATCAGTGGCACCCTCCCCCCTCTGCCAGGTGAGGAGACTGATGGACCACCCCCTCCTCTACCAAGACGTGGGGACGAGCACATAGGCCACACCCCCTCACCACCAATATCCAAGGGCTACACATTACCAAGTAAGCATTGACATACACTGTGAGATTTAACTGAAAGCCGGCCCCATTTGCTAGTTCCGGTGGTCTAATAATGATTAGAGAGAGGCCTTTCAGGTGATAATTATTTAACCAAAAGTATATTTTCGGTCAGTTTTTTTTATTTACTGGAAATTAAGATTTTATCATACCACCTGAAAGAGCTCCTTCTAAGCTTTCAGAAAATCGTTGAATTTGGACCATCAGAACTCTAGTTACAGAGCCAACTCTAGTTACAGAGCCAACTCTAGCATCTTTGAACGGTCGTAACAGTTCCGTTGGTCCAATTATGATTTTCAGAGATGCATAGAAGCCTTGAGGCATAATTGTTTTGTGGCTTCTTGCATCTAATTAGTGAACCCCCCATGCATCTAATTAGTGAACCCCCCATGCATCTGATTAGTGAACCCCCCATGCATCTAATTAGTGAACCCCCCATGCATCTGATTAGTGAACCCCCCATGCATCTAATTAGTGAACCCCCATGCATCTAATTAGTGAACCCCCCATGCATCTAATTAGTGAACCCCCCATGCATCTAATTAGTGAACCCCCCATGCATCTAATTAGTGAACCCCCCATGCATCTGATTAGTGAACCCCCCATGCATCTAATTAGTGAACCCCCCATGCATCTGATTAGTGAACCCCCCATGCATCTGATTAGTGAACCCCCATGCAGGAATGTCACAACCTCTAGAGGTGAATGGTCGTATGTCCCCCAACAATCCCCTGTACGCTGACCCCCACTCCAGCGAGGCCCCACCCCCCCTACCACTCAAGAAGAGACACGCACACAGCACGTACGTTGTCACACTGTAGTGCCACTGCACGCACGTTGTCACACTGTAGTGCCACTGCACGCACGTTGTCACACTGTAGTGCCACTGCACGCACGTTGTCACACTGTAGTGCCACTGCACGCACGTTGTCACACTGTAGTGCCACTGCACGCACGTTGTCACACTGTAGTGCCACTGCACGTTGTCACACTGTAGTGCCACTGCACGCACGTTGTCACACTGTAGTGCCACTGCACGCACGTTGTCACACTGTAGTGCCACTGCACGCACGTTGTCACACTGTAGTGCCACTGCACGCACGTTGTCACACTGTAGTGCCACAGCACGCACATTGTCACACTGTAGTGCCACTGCACGTACGTTGTCACACTGTAGTGCCACTGCACGCACGTTGTCACACTGTAGTGCCACTACAGGTTGGTTTAGCAGGGGCTATGATTATGCTGAGGATGCAAGTGATGTAGTTAGCCTCCTTCGCAGCCTCTCCTTTTTCTGTTCTTTGTCACTGTAGTTCAATAAGATAAAATACGGGACGAATTGGAGGAACAAAGAAAGAAAGAAGGAAGATACTAAGAAAAAGGAGAGCCTGCCTTGCTAAGTCGCGTGACGGTAGACGAGTGGTAGACGAGTGAAAATGAACGTGGGCAATCACTAGCTGGGCGGAGCCTGACAGAGCAAAAGCTACAGCACGCCTACGCATTTCAAACTCTAAATAAAAGCTGTTAGCATCGTAGATAGTAAGCCAGAATCAAGCGTGGAGACATCGTAGACAAGGGCTTACCTAGTAAAGACTAAAGAGACTAAATATCTAAATTTAGCTCAGTTTTTTTTCCTGAGTTCAGAACAGACCCACTTGATTAGTAGATATAATTATTACAGCAGTATAGTCTACTCTACTCTAGTCTTTCATACTTCCTCTACTGACTAAAGGTCTCACGAAGGCTGACTCTACTGCACTGTACTGTACTGTTCATAACAGATTATGTTCCTGGTAAATGCGCTCCAAGTACTGTGTGGGAGGACAGTTATTGAGGTTTTCTCTCGCCCACGCTCGTTAAAATTTGTCTACGTCAGTAGGGGATCACGCGACTTAGCAAGGCAGGCTCTCCTTTTTCTTAGTTGCTTCCTTCTTTCTTTCTTTGTTCCTCCAATTTTCTCTTCTGTGACAAAGAACAGAAAAAGGGGAGGCTGCGAAGGAGGCTATGATGTAGTGTTGATAGCTCTAGTTTGAAAAGTGTGGGATATAAATCATTTGCATTCAGCATCTCTGATAATAGTGACCCCTAGTCCTATAGGGATTCTCACTAGTGCTTTGCTTGTGGTTAGCTACCCTAGCTACAGTGTAGTCAATGTAATGATCAGACTATTGTACGAAGCTGTGCCTCACATATTACCCACCCACACACACACACACACCCACACACAGGCTACCTGCTCAAATGAATGGCCACCCCTCACACACAGCACCAGTAAGTTCATTCTGTATTCCATGCAGTATAATTATGTTTGTTGCTCCTGGGATTCTAAAAGCACTACACTGTAATATATATTATACCAGACCATGTTATATATTCCTATAATATGGTACGTACACTGTCAGTGTGTGCTTGTGTTCCTGCCTGCATGGT
>NC_087386.1:6851065-6855065 GCF_963675165.1 Halichondria panicea
TTGTGTACATTAACTGACTAACTCTCTCCACTATTGCAGTGCCTCAGGGACAACTACAACAACTTCAACTCGTACCTAGCTGTGCTGTCAGCCATTGAGAGTGCGTCAGTGACACGACTGGACTGGTCTGACAAGGTCCTCAAGGCTCTGGAGGAACCACGGCAACTCATAGACAATAGAGGATCCTTCAAGAACTACAGGGTGGCCTTTGCTCAAGCCAAGCCACCGTGCATTCCTTACATGTGAGTGTGGGTGTGTGTGTGGGTGTGTATGAGGGGGTGGTAAGTGTGAGTGTGTGAGGGGGTGGAGTGTGCCTTTAGTGAGTGTTGTGTGTCTCTCTGGTGCAGTGGACTGTACTTGCAAGACCTGACGTTCATTGAGATGCAGCCCAGCAAACTGGAGGAGGGAGAGGGCATAAACTTCACCAAGAGATGGAAGCAGTTCAAATCAGTCGACCACATTCGATTTGCACAAACAAAGTAAGTGCTCTGTGTTGTGGTGTGCATAGGAATGCAATCCAATTAGCACAACCTGTTGTAGTTCCACAGACATCTCCCACATACATTATCCCCTTATCTCCCACATACATTATCCCCTTATCTCCCACATACATTATCCCCTTGTCTCCTACATACATTATCCCTTATCTCCCACATACATTATCCCCTTATCTCCCACATACATTATCCCCTTGTCTCCTACATACATTATCCCCTTGTCTCCTACATACATTATCCCTTATCTCCTACATACATTATCCCCTTATCTCCTACATACATTATCCCCTTATCTCCCACATACATTATCCCCTTATCTCCCACATACATTATCCCCTTGTCTCCTGACTATTGCAGACAGTACACATATGATCCTGACCCAGAGATACTCAGCTTATTCAGTAACTTTGAGGTGGAGGTGACGGATGAGGTGAGCACACACACCCACACACTCCACACTCCACACCCCCCACACTTCACATACACATTACTATGCATGAAGTGTGGGACTGACTCTATTGCTGTCATGCCTATTTAGTAGCCACTAGGTATTGTACATTACATGTGCTGGTATCTACATGTATTGACTATAATGATGATCATGTGTTCCCCTCCATGCATGCACTGTAGGAGCTGTGGTCCATCTCCAATGAGATCAAGCCCAGCAACCGAGCTGCTAGGGCCGCTGCTGCCACCAACTCATGAGAACACTACTACACTGTATATCTGTGTGTACTGTGTGTGTGTATACGTACTGTCTTGAGACACGTCCTTTAGTGTGTGCACTGTGTGTGTGTGTGTGTGTACTGTTGTTCAGATGAATCAGATTTTTAATAATACTTATTGAATACATTGATGCAAATTTGTATTAAGACAAAAAATGATAATTCTAGTGCAAACTACATATAGCATGTGTGTCAGAGGATAGTTGCTATGGTAACACCTAATTAGAGTCAGTGCAGTAGTTCACACACTTGAGTGTGTCCATTCTCACTAGCCAGATCATAGGCAGTCCATCCGTCCTGTATAGTGGGTATGTGAGCAGTTAGTGATGAAGGGAAATAAGGGAAACAGTAACATAATTGAAACACTGTTGCCATGGTTATATGAACCCACGCTGTATATAGATGATCACCACCATGCAGCGTGACTCACATTAGTCTTGATGTGGACGTTAGCCTTGGCCTCCAACAACATTCTAACAACTCCACAGTGACCCTTCTGACTGGCCTTGTGCAATGCTGTGACTCCATCCTGTACACATCCAAATAATTATTAACAGACGAGCAGTAAATCTCACCTTATATTGAATGTCAACTCTAGCCTTGGCAGCAATCAACAATTCCACTGCCCTCTCATGACCCTCCTGAGCAGCTACCCACAACGCAGTGACTCCACCCTGTACAGAGTCAAGATAGTGCAGATCCACTCATTACACAGTATACTGTATAGCGGGTTATTTTCATATGGTGGAAATTTTCGTACATTTCGTATTGTAGAGCATCATACGAAAATTAAAACTAACCGCATTACGTTCATGCAACGTCACTATCCAGAGCTGTACGAATATTAAATACGAAATATTTAATTGCAAGGCATGCAGTTCAAACGAAAATTTGCACCAACGAAAATTACCCGCTAATACAATATCAGTCATACAATATCACATGACTATATCTACACTAATGTCAGGGCAGAGGAGGTACGACATTTTGTTTACATTGTGATGACGTTTGCTGAGCTGGCAGTTGACCGCGACCTTGCCACGACAAACTCTAGGCTTGTAGAATGCTTGTCACTGACTGTATAGCTAGCTCTGTACGTTGCTCAAGGTCTCTATGGCTAGTGTTAGTGTTTCTCCAGCTGAGGTCCTGGTTGGAACTCCAGATATATATGAAGGGTACGTGCAGTGCTCTCAACATTAGTATAGCAAGCGTATCTCCTTACTGAATAGGGTTCACTGGGGTTCAGCGACAGAAACAGTTAGATCTAGGTCTAAACTATACTACCCTTGAGCCTTAGTCACAGAATAACAGAGTTATTGTGGGGAACACACTACATTGCATAAGCCAATGAAAAGAGAGATCACGAGATGCGTGTCGTACCTCGGTACACCAACTACCAGTGCTCTCTACACAAACACGACTAGCTCTGGTGTCTAATGGACCAGGTCAACAGAACATGGGGAGGCTCTGTGGCTAGTGGCCTCTGAGATGTGTGTACAGCTACTAACACTCACCTCTTTGGGTACATCAACATTGGCCCCAGCATCGATTAGGAGCTCCATACATTTCTGATGACCACTGAAACTGGCTGTCCAAAGAGGGGTCTCTCCTGACTGTACATAGGAGGAAAACAATGTAAACAGCATGTTGTGGGAAATGTGTTTGTACAACCTTCTCCTGAGTGTTGACTGTAGCCTTGGCTGCTAAGAGGACCCTCATTATCTCATCATGTCCATGGTGATTGGCTACATGCAGAGCTGTCTGGTTGTTCTGTTATAGACCATAAACCATATAAATATATATCTGGACCAGCTAATTGTACACTGTCCACTACTCAGTCCACTCATACACAGAGGTCAAAGTACACACAGTTAACCATGGAATCAGCAGAGTACACAAACACCACCATGCAGCGTGACTCACATTAGCCATGATGTGGACGTTAGCCTTGGCCTCCAACAACATTCTAACAACTCCACAGTGACCCTCCTGACTGGCCATGTGCAATGCTGTGACTCCATCCTGTACACATCCAAATAATTACTAACAGACAAGCAGTAAATCTCACCTCATTTTGAATATTAACTTGAGCCTTGGCAGCAATCAACAATTCCACTGCCCTCTCATGACCCTCCTGAGCAGCTACCCACAACGCAGTGACTCCATCCTGTACAGAGTCAAGATAGTGCAGATCCACTCATTACACAGTATACTGTATAGCGGGTTATTTTCATATGGTGGAAATTTTCATAATATTATATATATTATTTTGTATTGTAGAGCATCATACGAAATCTATACGTTCATGCAACGTAACCTGTACGAATATTTAAAATACGAAATATTTAATTGCTGGCAGTTCATTACCGGCTAATACAATATCAGTCATACAATATCACATGACTATCTACACTAATGTCAGGCAGAGGAGGTACGACACTTTGTTTAATTGAATTCTATTGTGATGACGTTTGCTGAGCTGGCAGTTGACCGCGATCGACCTTGCCACGACAAACTCTAGGCTTGTAGAACGCTTGTCACTGACTGTATAGCTAGCTCTGTACGTTGCTCAAGGTCTCTATGGCTAGTGTTAGTGTTTCTCTAGCTGAGGTCCTGGTTGGAACTACTCCAGATATATATGAAGGGTACGTGCAGTGCTCTCAACATTAGTAGCAAGCATATCTCCTTACTGAATAGGGTTCAGCGACAGAAACAGTTAGATCTATAGGTCTAAACTATACTATACCCTTGAGCCTTAGTCGCAGAATAACAGAGTTA